>NC_136170.1:1735879-1826237 GCF_965212315.1 Lampetra planeri
GGAGGAGGGGAGGAGGTGGGAGGAGGAGGTGGGAGGAGGAGGAGGTGGGAGGAGGTGGGAGGAGGAGGAGGTGGGGGAAGAGGAGGTGGGAGGAGGAGGTGGTGGGAGAGAGGAGGAGGTGGGAAGAGGAGGAGGTGGGAGGAGGTGGGAGGAGGAGGTGGTGAGAGGAGGTGGTGGGAAGAGGAGGAGGTGGGAGGAGGTGGGAGGAGGAGGAGGTGGGAGGAAGAGGAGGTGGGAAGAGGAGGTGGTGGGAGGAGGAGGTGGGAGGGAGGGAGGAGTGGTGGGAGGAGGAGGAGGTGGGGAGGAGGAGCTGGTGGGAAGAGGAGGAGGTGGGAGGAGGAGGAGGTGGGAAGGAGGAAGAGGTGGGAAGAGGAGGAGGTGGGAGGAGGTGGGAGGAGGAGGAGGGGAAGAGGAGGGGAGGAGGTGGGAGGAGGAGGAGGAGGGAGGTGGGAAGAGGAGGTGGTGGGAAGAGGAGGAGGTGGGAGGAGGAGGATGAGGAGGTGGAGAAGGAGGAGGTGGGAAGAGGAGGAGGTGGGAGGAGGAGGAGGTGGAGGAGGAGGTGGGGAGGAGGAAGAGGTGGAGAGGAGGAGGTGGGAGGAGGTGGAGGAGGAGGAGGGGAAGAGGAGGTGGTGGGAAGAGGAGGAGGTGGGAGGAGGTGGAGGAGGAGGAGGTGGGAGGAGGAGGAGGAGGAGAGGTGGGAAGAGGAGGAGGTGGGAGGAGGTGGGAGGAGGAGGAGGTGGAGAGGAGGTGGGTGGGAAGAGGAGGAGGTGGAGGAGGAGGAGGTGGGAGGAGGAGGAGGTGGGAGGAGGTGGGAGGAGGAGGTGGGAGAGGAGGGGTGGGAGGAGGAGTTGGTGGGAAGAGGAGGAGGTGGGAGGAGGAGGTGGGAGGAGGAGGAGGAGGTGGGAGGAGGAGGAGGTGGGAAGAAGAGGAGGTGGGAGGAGGTGGAGGAGGAGGTGGGAGGAGGTGGAAGAGGAGGTGGTGGGAAGAGGAGGAGGTGGGAAGAGGAGGAGGTGGGAGGAGGTGGGAGGAGGAGGAGGAGGTGGGGAGGAGGAGGAGGTGGGAAGAGGAGGAGGTGGGAGGAGGAAGGTGGGAGGAGGTGGGAAGAGGAGGTGGTGGGAGGAGGAGGAGGTGGGAAGAAGAGGAGGTGGGAGGAGGTGGGAGGAGGTGGGAGGAGGAGGTGGGAGGAGGAGGAGGAGGTGGGAAGAGGAGGAGGTGGGAAGAGGAGGAGGTGGGAGGAGGTGGGAGGAGGAGGTGGGAGGAGGAGGAGGTGGGAAGAGGAGGTGGTGGGAGGAGGTGGGAGGAGGAGGAGGAGGAGGTGGGAGGAGGAGGAGGTGGGAAGAGGAGGAGGTGGGAGGAGGAGGTGGGGAAGAGGAGGGTGGTGGGAAGAGGAGGAGGTGGGAGGAGGTGGGAGGAGGAGGAGGTGGGAGGAGGAGGTGGGAAGAGGAGGTGGTGGGAAGAGGAGAAGGTGGGAGGAGGAGGAGGTGGGAGGAGGAGCTGGTGGGAAGAGGAGGAGGTGGGGAGGAGGAGGTGGGAGGAGGAGGAGGTGGGAAGAGGAGGAGGTGGGAAGAGGAGGTGGTGGGAAGAGGAGGAGGTGGGAGGAGGTGGGAGGAGGAGGAGGTGGGAGGAGGTGGGAGGAGGTGGGAGGAGGAGGTGGGAGGAGGAAGAGGTGGGAGGAGGAGGAGGTGGGAGGAGGAGGAGGTTGGGAGGAGGTGGGAATGGAGGAGGTGGGAGGAGGAGGAGGGTGGAGGAGGAGGGAGGTGGAGGGAGGAGGAGGTGGGAAGAGGATGGAGGTGGGAGGAGGAGGAGGTGGGAGGAGGAGGAGGTGGGAAGAGGAGGAGGTGGGGAGGAGGAAGGTGGGAAGAGGAGGTGGTGGGAAGAGGAGGTGGGAGGAGGTGGGAGAGGAGGAGTGGGAAGAGGAGGTGGTGGGAAGAGGAGGAGGTGGGAGGTGGGAGGAGGAGGACGGTGGGAGGAGGAGGAGGTGGGAAGGAGGTGGAGGTGGGAAGAGGTGGTGGGAGGAGGACGGTGGGAGGAGGAGGTGGGAGGGAGGAGGAGGTGGGAGGAGGAGGTGGGAGGAGGAGGAGGTGGGAAGAGGAGGAGGTGGGAGGAGGAGGAGTTGGTGGAGTTTGCGGTGTCTCTCTCTCTCCCCGACAGACCTGGTCTTCACCTGAGGACGGCTGCTTGCGTTGTGGCCAAAACGTCGTGCGAATTATTTTATTATGTTTTATTTTATTATTTTATTATTTCCATTCTACGTGACTTTACCGAAAGAACCAAGAAGATGAATCCCTGCAGTCACGAAAGCTTTAAATAGCAATTTAAGTGTATAAAGCGACCTTAAGCAATCGTTCTCACGATGCGCTACTACGCCTGTTCCACGCGCCTGCCTGCAATTCCAGAACCGCGGAACGCAGCGGCGAGGGTTTAGCCGGATCGCCGCACAGATGACTTACAATTATTTTTGCGAGGAGCAGCCTCTGCCAGTAGAACGCGGGAACGAGCCAGCCAAAGTGCGGAGCGCGATGCCATCCGGCGCCTTCTCCAAATATGTCGTGGTACTGCAGGGAATCCGAGGAACTACGAGGTTTTTTCTGCCCCCCCTCTCTGCTCCGAGAATGCCTCTTCATCTGCACTTCTCCGGGTGATCCGGCATCCTCCCACGCGCGGGGATAATGAACGCCACGCCGACTGTCTGGAAACGTCTTCATTTCGCGTGTGACTTTTTTCCCCAAAAAAAATATTTTTCAAAGCCGCACGCGGTCTTGATTTTTGACGATTGCGTGCAGTTTGGTGGTTGTTGTTTGTTGTTGTTGATGATGATGATATGCAATGTTGTTAGTTGAAAAACACAAAATCGACCGCCGGTTGCAATGGCACTGCTGTGGCCGTCATATCGACGAGGATTTCGAGACTAAAACACATTCCTGCGGAGGGAGCTGGTAGGAACGTTGGGTTGCTCGGTCAATGGCCAGGGTCAACGGCGGCGTGGTGTATTCCGCAAATATGCCCGACTGTGAGGGCGGGCACAAGCCGGCGTGAGTAGGTTCAACGTTGAGTTTTATAAGGGCACCACGGGGTGACCAGCCCCTCCCCACCCAGCCCTATCCAGCCCCACCCTCCCCACCCAGCCCCTCCCCACCCTCCCCACCCAGCACCTCCCCACCCTCCCCTCCCCACCCAGCCCCACCCTCCCCACCCTCCCCACCCAGCCCCTCCCCACCCAGCCCCCGGAGAATAATCCATGCGACCACGGGGAGGGAGAGAGAGAGACACGCAAACTCAAAATATACAGCAGCAGGCGTCATCAGGATCGTGATCGAACCCACGACCTCCTGTACACCAGGCGAGGTAGTTAACATCTCCTAGCCACCATGATGATGATGAGAGATGCAAACTCCAAATACACAACAGTGGGCGTCATCAGGGTCGTGATCGAACCCACGACCTCCTGCGTACCAGGCGAGGGAGTTAACATCTCCTAGCCACCGCGGCGACCCTTTGACCCCCACATGGGTCTCCTCGCCGACGCGCGTCGATTAGTCGGGACTCGCTCGATTAATCGAGTCGCCGCTCTCACGCGACCCTGCGCGAAACGCCGAGCGAGTGAGAGAGCGCAGGCAAGAGATAAAACGACTTGCCGTGTAAGCCCGGTAATTAAATGGCATGGGCCCTCTAATTAAACTACCAGCGGCTGACAGGCCAACGCACCTTCACATTGTACGCCACAGTGCATTATGGATAATAGCGTGCACTGTCGCTGTGGGTTGGCGGGGGAGAGGATAGGGGGGCTCGGGGTGAGTGGAGGCGGGCGGGGGGGGGGGGGGTCCAGCACTGCTAAAGTCCTGGGTTCAAGCCCTGGGTCTGGGTGTCTCTCTCTCTCAGGGGGCTCACAATGGCCGTGTCAGATACACTAACTCAGCACTGCTAAAGTCCTGGGTTCAAGCCCTGGGTCTGGGTGTCTCTCTCTCTCAGGGGGCTCACAATGGCCGTGTCAGATACACTAACCCAGCAATGATAAAATCCTGGGTTCAAGCCCTGGGTCTGGGTGTCTCTCTCTCTCAGGGGGCTCACAATGGCCCGGTCAGAGACATTAACCCAGCAATGATAAAATCCTGGGTTCAAGCCCTGGGCCTGGGTGTCTGTCTCTCTAAGGGGGCTTACAATGGCCGTGTCAGATACACTAACCCAGCACTGATACAATTCTGGGTTCAAGCTCTGGGTCTGGGTGTCTCTCTCTCTCAGGGGGGTCACAATGGCCGTGTCGGAAACACTAACCCAGCACTGATACAATCCTGGGTTCAAGCCCTGGGTCTGGGTGTCTCTCTCTCTCAGGGGGGTCACAATGGCCGTGTCAGATACACTAACCCAGCACTGATACAATCCTGGGTTCAAGCTCTGGGTCTGGGTGTCTCTCTCTCTCAGGGGGGTCACAATGGCCGTGTCAGATACACTAACCCAGCACTGATACAATCCTGGGTTCAAGCCCTGGGTCTGGGTGTCTCTCTCTCTCAGGGGGGTCACAATGGCCGTGTCGGAAACACTAACCCAGCACTGATACAATCCTGGGTTCAAGCTCTGGGTCTGGGTGTCTCTCTCTCTCAGGGGGGTCACAATGGCCGTGTCGGAAACACTAACCCAGCACTGATACAATCCTGGGTTCAAGCTCTGGGTCTGGGTGTCTCTCTCTCTCAGGGGGGTCACAATGGCCGTGTCAGATACACTAACCCAGCACTGATACAATCCTGGGTTCAAGCTCTGGGTCTGGGTGTCTCTCTCTCTCAGGGGGGTCACAATGGTCGTATCGGAAACACTAACCCAGCACTGATACAATCCTGGGTTCAAGCTCTGGGTCTGGGTGTCTCTCACTCCCAGAAGGTTCACAATGGCCATGTCAGAGACACTTAGAACTGCACTGCTGATGTACTGCGTGCGAGCCCTGGGGTTAGATGCATCTCTCAGGGGGTTCATACTAGCCGTACAAATCACGAAGTTGTGAGCACAGTATCCATGAGTATTTTCTGATTTTGTTTAGGTCAGATTTAACTTTTTTTCATTCTTTAGAATTTAAAAACTATTACGTTTTAATGGCTTTAATTGCTCGCGCGCCAAGTAATTTTGTAAGTAAGCACGTGTGGAACCTTGATAATTGAAACGACGTCAATTTTGGCGGGAAAATAAAACATCCCTCAACGCAGGACCCCTCCCCTCACAAAGTCTCAGCGGCTCCCGTGACTCGAGCTCTGCGGCCTCTGTGTGCTCTGAAGGAGGGCCGTTGCCTGAAACGTCGCTATTTTTTCATCAACTTTATTCTTCTAAGGCCACACACAGTGTTATTGACGGGGCGCGTTGAGGTATTTTTATTTTTATTTAAGACTCAGCGAGGCTCTCGTCAGTAAAGCACATCATCAAAATAATGAAAACAACAACAACACAAATCTTTGCTACTACCGTTATTGTGGCGAATGGCACGCGATGATGGGTCACTTTTGGCGGGAAAAAACTGAGGAGAGTGTCGTCTAACGCTAGTGACGTCATTCTCGCGACGTCATATTTGCGGATTGGGTAAAAGCCGCTGAGGAAATTAAGGTTTTTTAAAATATATATATATAATTTGCAACTATATAGTTAATAAAAAAAAGTTATGTCTTCTTGGTTCTTTCGGTAAAGTCACGTAGAAGGGAAATAATAAAATAATACAAATAAAACATAAAATACAATTCTCACGACGTTTAGGCCACAACGCAAGCAACCGTCCTTACGTTGTGGCCGAAACGTCGTGAGAATTGTATTTTATTATGTTTTATTTTTATTATTTTATTATTTCACTTCTATGTGACTTTACCGACAAAACTATTTTATTATGTTTTACTTTTATTATTTTATTATTTCCCTTCTACGTGAGTTTACCGAAAGAACCAAGAATATGAATCCCTGCAGTCACGAAAGCTTTAAATCGAAAAAAGTTATGCTTTCATGACCAACGTTGCCAGGTTTTTGACAGCAAAAAAAAAGACAAGACTCACATCTCCCTCACATTTATTCTCACGTAAAAAAAAATGAAATAAAAGTTATTTTTACGAAAAATCCGAATCGGCGTTTTACCCTTTCTGGCAATGAAACAGGTGTTGAGATGGTCAAACACCAAATCAAGCAATCGAGTTACCCCATTAACCACACACACACACACACTGGTACTTGTGAACATGCAAACATAACATGGCTCTGATAACAACACATGGGGGCATTGTCTTTGAAACTAATTGGCCTACAGCAGAGACAGAGAGCAGTACAAGGAGAATGCACTCAGAAAATTAACAACTCGGGGTGAGCAGCTACAACACGGGACCTTTTTGCCATCATCAAAGTATGAAATAAGTATAACCCGTAAAAACAAAGTTTTTCACTATAAATCCTTTATATGCGTGGCGGCTAGAGTCCTCTCGTCCTCTGGCTTGAGATGGCTGCCACCTATGGTCCTAAAAAGTGTCAAATTTTGGAAAAAAAATTTCACGAACATTAATTGTCACGCACAACGAGTCTGTGTGGAAATTGTCAGCTCGATTGGATCACGGGAAGTGGGTTAAAAAACGACCGAAAGATTGGCACTGTCCTAAGCAAGCAAGCGAACTTAATATAAAGGATTTAAAAACAAGAAGAGGTTTTACGCTTTCTGGCAATAAAACAGGAGTTCTGTTCAGATGTTCAAACACCAAATAGATGAAACATTTTACAAAGGAATCAAGTTACCGCATTAGCCCCACACAGTACCTGTGGTGCACATGCAAACACGTGGCTCTGATAATAATCTATGGGCATTGACTTTGACACTGAGTGGCCTACAGCAGAGACAGCGGCCTTCTTTAGGGCCTAGTCTCACCACCAGTGTCAACCACTAAAAACTAAAAAATACTCAAAAATCACTAATAACTGAAAAAATACCCAAAAACCGGAAAAAAAACCCCAAAAACACTAAAAAAACAGGCGAAAATACCCCAAAACCACTAAAAACTGAAAAATATAGCCAAAAAACACTAAAAACTAAAAAAATACCCAAAAAACACTAAAAACCGAAAAGAACCCAATAAACACTATGGGGTTAATGCAGACTTTTGACTCCTTGCAAAAGATTTCTATTTGGTGTTTGAACATCTTTTCACAACTCCTGTTTTATTGCCAGAAAGCGGTAAAAAACAATTCTTATTTTTCATACTTTGATCCAACCCGTGGCAGGTGCCACGGGTCGACTGACCGAGATGACCGGTAGATGCACCACCAGCTGTATCCCCTACTGTGCCAGGCTAGGTGCAGAAGGTCACGGGGCAGACCCAGCAGGTGCCACGGGTCGACTTAAGATGACCGGTAAATGTACCACCAGCTGTACCCCCTACTGTGCCAGGCTAGGTGCAGGAGGTCACGAGGCAGACCCAGCAGGTGCCACGGGTCGACTGCCTGAGAAGACCGGTAGATGCACCACCAGCTGTACCTCCTACTGTGCCAGGCTAGGTGCAGGAGGTCACGGGGCAGACCCAGCAGGTGCCACGGGTCGTCTGACTGAATGACCGGTAGATGCACCACCAGCTGTACCCCCTACTGTGCCAGGCTAGGTGCAGGAGGTCACGGGACAGACCCAGCAAGTGCCACGGGTCGACTGACTGAAATGACCAGTAGATGCACCACCAGCTGTACCCCCTACTGTGCCAGGCTAGGTGCAGGAGGTCACGGGACAGACCCTGCAGGTGCCACGGGTCGACTGACTGAGAAGACCGGTAGATGCACCACCAGCTGTACCTCCTACTGTGCCAGGCTAGGTGCAGGAGGTCACGGGGCAGACCCAGCAGGTGCCACGGGTCGTCTGACTGAATGACCGGTAGATGCACCACCAGCTGTACCCCCTACTGTGCCAGGCTAGGTGCAGGAGGTCACGGGGCAGACCCAGCAAGTGCCACGGGTCGACTGACTGAAATGACCGGTAGATGCACCACCAGCTGTACCCCCTACTGTGCCAGGCTAGGTGCAGGAGGTCACGGGACAGACCCAGCAGGTGCCACGGGTCGTCTGACTGAATGACCGGTAGATGCACCACCAGCTGTACCCCCTACTGTGCCAGGCTAGGTGCAGGAGGTCACGGGACAGACCCTGCAGGTGCCACGGGTCGACTGACTGAGAAGACCGGTAGATGCACCACCAGCTGTACCTCCTACTGTGCCAGGCTAGGTGCAGGAGGTCACGGGGCAGACCCAGCAGGTGCCACGGGTCGTCTGCCTGAGAAGACCGGTAGATGCACCACCAGCTGTACCTCCTACTGTGCCAGGCTAGGTGCAGGAGGTCACGGGGCAGACCCAGCAGGTGCCACGGGTCGTCTGACTGAATGAACGGAAGATGCACCACCAGCTGTACCCCCTACTGTGCCAGGCTAGGTGCAGGAGGTCACGGGACAGACCCTGCAGGTGCCACGGGTCGACTGACTGAGAAGACCGATAGATGCACCACCAGCTATACCTCCTACTGTGCCAGGCTAGGTGCAGGAGGTCACGGGGCAGACCCAGCAGGTGCCACGGGTCGTCTGACTGAATGACCGGTAGATGCACCACCAGGTGTACCCCCTACTGTGCCAGGCTAGGTGCAGGAGGTCACGGGGCAGACCCAGCAAGTGCCACGGGTCGACTGACTGAAATGACCGGTAGATGCACCACCAGCTGTACCCCCTACTGTGCCAGGCTAGGTGCAGGTGGTCACGGGACAGACCCAGCAGGTGCCACGGGTCGTCTGACTGAATGACCGGTAGATGCACCACCAGCTGTACCCCCTACTGTGCCAGGCTAGGTGCAGGAGGTCACGGGACAGACCCTGCAGGTGCCACGGGTCGACTGACTGAGAAGACCGGTAGATGCACCACCAGCTGTACCCCCTACTGTGCCAGGCTAGGTGCAGGAGGTCACGGGACAGACCCTGCAGGTGCCACGGGTCGACTGACTGAGAAGACCGGTAGATGCACCACCAGCTGTACCTCCTACTGTGCCAGGCTAGGTGCAGGAGGTCACGGGGCAGACCCAGCAGGTGCCACGGGTCGTCTGACTGAATGACCGGTAGATGCACCACCAGGTGTACCCCCTACTGTGCCAGGCTAGGTGCAGGAGGTCACGGGGCAGACCCAGCAAGTGCCACGGGTCGACTGACTGAAATGACCGGTAGATGCACCACCAGCTGTACCCCCTACTGTGCCAGGCTAGGTGCAGGTGGTCACGGGACAGACCCAGCAGGTGCCACGGGTCGTCTGACTGAATGACCGGTAGATGCACCACCAGCTGTACCCCCTACTGTGCCAGGCTAGGTGCAGGAGGTCACGGGACAGACCCTGCAGGTGCCACGGGTCGACTGACTGAGAAGACCGGTAGATGCACCACCAGCTGTACCCCCTACTGTGCCAGGCTAGGTGCAGGAGGTCACGGGACAGACCCTGCAGGTGCCACGGGTCGACTGACTGAGAAGACCGGTAGATGCACCGCCTGTGCCCCTTCCTACTGTGCCAACTACCGCGACACACGCACCACCCCCCAAACACCAACCCTCCGGGACTCGCCCGCGAGTCGTCCAAAAATGTAACCCCGAGCGGGTTTCCACGAGAGAGAGCGAGAGAGTGAGAGAGAGAGAGGGAGCGAGAGAGAGAGTGAGAGAGAGTGAGTGAGAGAGTGTGAGAGAGAGAGCGAGAGAGAAAGTGAGTGAGTGTGAGTGAGAGAGAGAGAGCGAGAGAGAGTGAGTGAGAGAGTGTGAGAGAGAGAGAGCGAGCGAGAGAGAGCGAGCGAGAAAGAGAGAGAGAGAGGGGAGAGTGAGAGAGTGAGTGAGCGAGAGAGAGAGCGAGATGGAGCGAGAGGGAGCGGCACCGACCCGCGGGCACAGAACACTCGCCGTTCAAGCACCACGACGCCCCCCGGCAGAGCGAACACACGGCGGCCTGGGCAGCGACAACTAAATAGCGGCAGGAGCAGCCGGCGCTGAGGACGCGGGGGGGGGGGGGTGCGAGGAGGGAGCGCCCTGGCACCATCGCTTGGCCCGTGAGACCACCCAGGGTCATGCTTCAAGTCGTGGGGTGTCACTGCTACGGTGGACACACACACACACACACGCAACTCCTCTCCTCACCCACCCCACCATCCAAAGACAAATATCCCCCGTGTAGCCTCAACAGTCTGTTGGGGCAAGTGCTGTTAGCGAGCACCGATGAAGGGCAGGCATGGGCGCACGAAGGGGTGGGGGTTTGCCAGCACCGCGCTCGGCCGCCTTTGTCTCCCCCACATTTTCTCACGGTCACTACTGCACACCGCACCAGGCACGCGTCCGAGTCCGGGATCGGTTCGTAATATTTGCCACTGTTACGCACGCACACACATACACATACACACCCACACACACACATAGCAGTAGCACACACACACATTGCCGTAGCACACATGCGCATGCACAAAAGCAAGCATGTTGCATATACGCACACGCATGCACACACATGCACACACGTGCACACACGCACACACGTGCATGGACACGTGTGTAAGCATATACGCACAACGAAGACAAAGATCCCCCGCGTAGCCTGTAACAGACTGTAGGGGCAAGTGCAGTTAGCGAGCAGCAGCAGCACACGAGAGGGTGGGTGGCCAGCAACCACGGCCCGGTCGCCTTTGTCTCCCCAGTGACGATGTTTACACACCGCACCAGGTAGTACTCGTTTGAGGCCGAGTCGACCTAGGGGACCTAGGAGAGGCCCAGGATCGGTTCGAAAAATCGTCACTGGTGGTGGCCGTAAGCGGGGTTCGTAGCGTGGTGCGCTAACCGCTACACTACCGCCCCCCCGCCCCAAACATACGCACGCACACCTACGCACGCACACCTACGCACGCACGCACACCTACGCACGCACGCACACCTACGCACGCACACCTACGCACGCACGCACACCTAAGCACGCACACCTACGCACGCACACACACCTACGCGCGCACACCTACGCACGCACACACGCACACCTACGCACGCACACCTACGCACGCACACACGCACACCTACGCACGCACACCTACGCACGCACACCTACGCGCGCACGCACACCTATGCACGCACACCTACGCACGCACACCTACGCACGCACACCTACGCACGCACACACGCACACCTATGCACGCACGCACACCTACGCACGCATGCACGCAAACCTACGCGCGCACGCACACCAAAGCACGCACACCGAAGCATGCACGCACACACGCACACCGAAGCACGCACACCTACGCGCACACACACGCACACCTATGCACACACGCACACCTACGCGCGCGCGCACGCACGCACACCTACGCACACACACACACCGAAGCACGCACACCTACGCACGCACGCACACACACCTATGCACGCACGCACGCACACCTACGCGCGCGCACACGTGCGTCACCACCGGAACACGCTCTTCGAATGCTAATAAACGAGAGGCACCGAGCCGATTGTCACGTGAGTCTCCGGAGACGTGGAACTCAGCTGCGACTCCCTCCTCCCTCCCCATCTACTCACCGCTCGCTGCACTGGCGCGCTCGAAGCAGGGCTCGGCAATGGGGGGTGGGTGGGGGGTGGAAGGAGGGAGACACGTTGAGAAGAAGGAGAGAGAGAGAGAGACGGGGCAATTGAAAGAGGATGAGGATGTGGAGTGAGGGAATGCGTTCGAGGATAGATTACAGAGAGGGGGGAGAGAGAGAGCGAGAGAGGGAGGGAGGGAGTGAGAGGCGGTAAGGAGAGGGAGATGGTGCAGAGGGATGGAAGGGAGATGATGATGATGAGGCAGCAGCAGCAGCAGGAGGGATATGGAGAGAGAGAGAGAGCTGCAGTGGAGGAGAGAGTGTGAAGGTGGAGTCTAAGGTGTTCGGGAGAGATCGTGACGACGGCGATGACGGCGGCGGCGGCGGTGCATTTGTGATTGACAGCGAATGAGGTCGAGTGGAGGAGGAGGAAGAGATGGGGAAGAGGGGGGGGGGGGGCGCAGTGGACTGAATCCCAGAATAAAAACGCTCGCAGACGACCAAACGAGACGAGCGATCGAACGAGCGAGCGAGCGACAGAGCGAGAGCTTCGAGAGCACCCTCTCTTCCAACCCCTCGCCACCACCGCCGCAAACGCGCCGAGCGAGAGCGGGAATCGAACCTGTGCGCTTGGTGGAGCACGGACATCCCATGGTCGTGATCCCCGATGCAGGTGGCAACCTCACTCCCAGTGCGGCCTTGGCACAGACGCACGCGCACACGCACGTACACATGCGAGCGCGCGTGCACACAGCCCCGTGCCTTCCTCCTCCTCCTCCTCCCCTCCTCCTCCTCGGGCTGCAGCCGCTGCATGCGACGAGCGCACACGCGTGTTGGCCGAATTTCCCCCCCCCCCTCTCTCTCACCCCCCCCCGGTTCTCGATTTAATTTCTCGAAGCCGACATGTTTACGGCTACTGCCGCCGCGTCCGTGGCGACGGCGGCTGCTCGCGAGCCGCTCGCTCGCTGCTCCCTCTCTGCTCTTCGTCCGAGCGATCGGCGTTGCATTTTAATTTCAAAAAAGCATTGCCATCCTCCCCCCCCGCCACTCGCTCTCTCTCTCCCGCGCTCGCTCGCTCGCTCCACGAATCCTTCCCTCCAGGAGCGGCCGATTCCCCGGCTCATAGCAGTCAGTCGCGGAGCCTACCCATAATCCCTCACTGCTCGGGAGGGGGGCGGGGGGGTTGGTGGCTCGCCGTTACGCGGACGGACAAACGGATGGACGAGTGGAAGGACACGCGCACGCGCGCGCGCGTGCGTGTGTGTGTGCAGCGTCGGTGTTGTAGCGCGTACGACATAAACAAACCCGCGCGCGTACACGAACACGCAGCGCACACGTGCGACCCATGCGCGCGCGAGTGTGTACGCAGCCAGGAAACTGATCAGCTCATATCAGGGGAGGGGTCGGTGGGACGTGGGATGATTGGAGTGGAAAGCAAAACGCTGAAAGATGAAAAGTTGCAAAACTAGCTGCGTGTGCTGGCCGCAGTGACGCGCCAACTGGATCATTTCTTATCAATGTCAGATTTACTCAGTGGGCGAACGCCCCCAAAGCAAGACCCTGCTGAAAATGAATCTTGAGCCTCGGTTAAGGAGTAGCGAGCAGGCAACCTGCAAGATCTTGGAAATCCGTCCACGAGTGATGGGTTCTTCCATCTCGAGATTCATCTGACAATAAAAAAAATAATTCCAGGAATCGGAGCAGAGATGCGAAATTTCGAAATGACCCGAAAAACGTTCCGTTTCGGATCGACCCGCAAATGTGCCGTCGCCGGAAGTGACGTCACTCCCTTATGACGTCAGATCCCGCGTTTTTCTCACCGCGTGGCACTGGGTGACACGCCACTTGCGCATACACGAAGAAACGTACAAAAATTATAATCCTGCGCATAATAAATTATCCGATAATCATTTACACCGACACGCTCGTGATTTTCTGCGGCACCGAGACCTGACCCCACGGCAACAAACAAGAGAGCGTGGCACGACTTGCGTCGACTTGCCACCGCCACCACCATGTGGTCCCTCCTCTACTCTTGGTTGTCCACCGTATCCTCTCCTTCCCTCCTGTCACCCTTCTCCACAGCAGCAGAGGCGCCACTCAAAACATCCCCCTCCTCTTCCTCTCCTACGCGACGGGCCGGCCATGGTCACTGCCGGGTGACATTTCTCTGCGGCAGCCGCCGCCGTCTGGAATGCGGCCATCATTGTTCCGCTGTTCAATCCACACCGACTTTTAAGAGACACTTAAAGGCCCCATCTCTTTCCGAAAGGTCCATCTCTTTGCTAAAGGTCCATCTCTTTGCTAAAGGCCCATGTGTTTGCTAAAGGCCCTTCTCTTTGTTCAAGGCCCATCAATTTGCTAAAGGCCCATCTCTTTGCTAAAGGCCCTTCTCTGCCATGAAGGCCCATCTTTTTCCTACAGGCCCATCTCTTTGCTAAAGGCCCATCTTAGTCCTAACGGCCCATCTCTTTGCTAAAGGCCCATCTCTTTCCTAAAGGCCCATCTCTGCCCTAAAGACCCAACTCTTTGCTAAAGGGCCATCTCTGCCCTAAAGGCCCATCTCTACCCTAAAGGCCCATCTTTTTCCTACAGGCCCACCTCTTTCCTAAAGGCCCCACCTCCAGTGCCTGGCTTTTGAGTGACACTAAGCTTGGCTCCGCACCACAGAATCACGACCATTTACATCCGTGAAATATCGTGAGCGTTATAAAGTACATTACAATTATTATTATTACTACAATAACACCGGGTTCATATTGTATCAGCAGAGGTGGTGCTTGGCATATGCTCAAGGTGATTTTGTTTTACTGTGCGAGACGAGGTTAGAGCCTCATTTTCAACAGTGGGTCACCAAAATGGCAAAAGCGAAAACAAATATAAGCAATCAGGACAAAAACAAATCCAACAAACGCAAAAAGGCACGAGCAAACTCGGCAAAAACGATAGCTCCCCAAGCAACGCAAGGCCCCATCCCCCTTCCTGCGCGGCATCATGAACGAAACATGAGTGAACCCAAATGCCAGATCTAACTCAGATCCTTATCAATGAAAAACAAGTCTCCTAACTCTCGATTTAAAGCTTTCGTGACTGCAGGGATTCATCTTCTTGGTTCTTTCGGTAAAGTCACGTAGAAGGGAAATAAAAATAAAATAAAAAGAAAACATAATAAAATAAAATTCTCACGACGTTCCGGCCACAACGCAAGCAGCCATCCTCAGTCTTTCCGACAGACCTGTTCTTCACCTGAGGACGGCTGCTTGCGTTGTGGCCGAAACGTCGTGAGAATTATTTTATTATGTTTTATTTTTATTATTTTATTATCTCCTAACTCTATTAACACTATTTAAAGCTTTCGTGACTGCAGGGATTCATATCCTTGGTTCTTTTGGTAAGGTCACGTAGAAGGGAAATAATAAAATAATAAAAATAAAACGATTCAATTCTCACGACGTTTCGATTGCAACACAAGCAATCATCATCAGGTGTGAAGACCACAGCAAAAAAAAATATTGCTGTGAAAATTGTATTGTTTATTATTTTATTATTTCCCTTCTACGTGACTTTACCGAAAGAACCAAGATTATCTTTTAACACTGTCGAACATAATTGTAATTAGTCAATTAAGTTTCATCATTTTACAAACAAACTATTACGTAGCTTGTCCATGGTATACGAAATCAGGATCTTTATTTATCCTGGAGAAATCCGATGGGCTATGAAGCTCATTTTCACCACAGACGTTCACTAGGGGCAGGTCAGAAAGTTACAACAAAAAAACAAAACGATAGGAGTACAAAGTAAGCAAATCATGATTTAAAAAAAAACACATAACTCACTTTATATTACCAGGTAAAGCCCCACAGCACCCACTGAGCTATTAGATTCGTTTTCAGAAGCGACCTGGCCACAAATGATAGCTCAACGAAGTGGCTTATCGCGTGGACATTTATAGCAGCCATTTGACACGCACAAAGGCAATGTATTCCGAGGGCCCACAGTGAGCCAACACCACCGCTGTGCGCATCAGAACCAGATAAATCAAATCATCGGGTGACGTTGCTGCCTTGGCAATGCACGTACGTATGTTGAACTTCGTTCACACCGTACGTAGCCAACCATGCTAATCGGAGGTGCGGGGGAATGACAACAAAACTATGGGTCTCTGTGTGAGTCTGTGGGTCTGTGTCTGTGTGAGTCTGTGGGTCTCTGTGTGAGTCTATGGGTCTCTGTGTGAGTCTACGGGTCTCTGTGTGAGTCTATGGGTCTCTGTGTGAGTCTGTGGGTCTCTGTGTGAGTCCGTGGGTCTCTGTGTGAGTCTGTGGGTCTCTGTGTAAGTCTGTGGGTCTCTGTGTGAGTATGTGAGTCTCTGTGTGAGTCTATGAGTCACTGTGTGAGTCTATGGGTCTCTGTGTGAGTCTATGAGTCTCTGTGTGAGTCTGTGGGTCTGTGTGAGTCTATGGGTCTCTGTGTGAGTCTATGAGTCTCTGTGTGAGTCTGTGGGTCTGTGTGAGTCTGTGGGTCTCTGTGTGAGTCTATGGGTCTCTGTGTGAGTCTATGGGTCTCTGTGTGTGTCTATGGGTCTCTGTGTGAGTCTATGGGTCTCTGTGTGAGTCTGTGGGTCTCTGTGTGAGTCTGTGGGTCTCTGTGTGTGTCTAGGGGTCTCTGTGTGAGTCTGTGGGTCTCTGTGCGAGTCTATGGGTCACTGTGTGAGTCTATAGGTCTCTGTGTGAGTCTATGGGTCTCTGTGTGAGTCTACGGGTCTGAGTGTGAGTCTATGGGTCTCTGTGTGAGTCTGTGGGTCTCTGTGTGAGTCTGTGGGTCTCTGTGTGTGTCTGTGGGTCTCTGTGTGAGTCTATGGGTCTCTGTGTGAGTCTATGGGTCTCTGTGTGAGTCTATGGGTATCTGTGTGAGTCTACGGGTCTCAGTGTGAGTCTGTGAGTCTATGGGTAATGGTGCACAAGCACAATTAACAACAACTCAACAAAATCGGCGATAATTACAACGCCGCGTGTGTTGACGTTGTCAGGCGATGGCCCTTTTCTTCTCGCTATCAGCGTCACGCCGGAGCTCGGACAACGCGGGGGGTCACGACGACTGGGCAGGCGTGACGTCGCAAACACTTGCGTGCCGGCACGGAGACGCGGTCAATTACCGCATCGCGTGAATGACGCGCGGAAATCCACGAAAAGCTGCGGAAAATGTGCTTAAAATTCGGAAATCCCAAGTGTTGAAATCCTAAGCCTCATCCCAAAGACAAAGATCCCCCCGTGTAGCCTTTATAGACTGATGGGGCAAGTGCCGTTAGCGAGTAGCAGCACCTATGAAGGCCGGCACGGCACACGAGGGGGTGGGTGGCCAGCACCACGCCCGGTCGCCTTTGTCTCCCCCAGTGGCGACGTTTACGCACGGCACCAGGTACTCATTTTAGGCCGAGTCGACCTAGGGGAGGCCCGGGACCGGTTAAGATGTTCGTCACCGATATTGTCCGTGAGCGGGAATCGAACTCGGGTCGCCGGGTTCGTAGCGCAGCGTAGTGCTGACCGCTGCTACACTACCGCTCCCCCACTAAACCCATCCCTACCACCCACACACACACACATGTAGATGTACCCACGATTACAAGTTTCTCCGCCCCGCCCTCCCTGATGGGATCCATTAATAAAAGGCTCGATGCGTTGGATCGCTGCCACCAGCGCAAATTGTTCCCCGTGGACCCGTACGGAATTACGGCCGTAGGTGCCGTTAGCGAGCACCCCCACCCCCAGTAAGGCTGGCACGATGTCAAATGTATCGCGGAGACAATATCGAAAGTCACGGTGTTGGCGGATTTCTATCGCTGCGTCCGATGCTCCCCTTGACTTTGTGACTTTTTTTGTGAGATCGCTTTTTTTTTTGCTGCTGCTGCTTCTGCTTTGCAGTAACTTCCAGTGGCAATCCTCCACCACCCGACACGGCCAATCAGTAAAAAAGTGTCACGTTGACAAAAGACAAAATAGTTCACTGCTTTAAGCCCACCGGTGTGTTGAAGCGTGAAACCACAACATTTACAATTTTTGAGTACGACGTTTCGCTGGTAATTGCATCCAGCATCAACGGACAATTCGCTAAACCCAAAAACGTTGATTATGAATAATGTTGGTCGCGAAAGCCTGCGTGTTAAACTTCCAGTGGCAAATTTAAAAAAATTGAAGATTTGGCGAAAATCTCTCCAACTTCAACTTGCTCGACGCACTCCTGCCATGGCGCGTTTTAATCGATAGAATAGCATCATCATCATCATCATTATTCCGCTTGTTCACCCACGGAAATCCTCGCCGAGTCTCACGACTCGTACGTGCCACCGTGATGATGATGAGAGAGAAACAAGCAAACTCCAAATATACAGCAGCAGGCGTCACAGGATCGGGATCGAACCCACGACCTCCTGGACACCAGGCGAGGTAGTCAACATCTCACCACTGTGACAGAGAGACACGCAAACTCCAAATATACAGCAGCAGGCGTCACAGGATCGAGATCGAACCCACGACCTCCTGGACACCAGGCGAGGTAGTCAACATCTCACCACTGTGACAGAGAGACACGCAAACTCCAAATATACAGCAGCAGGCGTCACAGGATCAAGATCGAACCCACGACCTCCTGCATACCAGGCGAGGTAGTCAACATCTCACCACTGTGAGAGAGAAACACGCAAACTCCAAATATACAGCAGCAGGCGTCACAGGGTCAAGATCGAACCCACGACCTCCTGCACACCAGGCGAGGTAGTCAACATCTCCCAGCCACCATGGAGCCCCAAACGACGCGCAACACCCGAATCCACACACAGCGTGGGGGACATCGCGGCGAGGGTCCGCCGCTCCGCTACTCCCGTCGCGTTTCATCCGTTGCTCAACCGCCTGAATCTGTCGCCGCCGTAGCTCCGAATCCACACCGGCCGTCACGACGCACACACCGCCAGCGTTCACCGGGGCGGCCGCCGCATCCGCACCGCGGACCTCCGCCACGCCAAACTCCCACGACGAGCTCGTTATTTTTTTCGTTTGTTACATTTCACATGTTTTTGTCCGCTTCGCAACAGCGAATCACCTCCGTCCAGCGGTCTCCAGGGGACCGGGGCAGAGCTTGAAACGATGATACCCCGGGGAAATGCGTCTCTGCTCTGCCGTGAAGCGCGTGCACATCACGTGGTCCCCGCCTGTGCTGCCCCGGTGCTATTTCTCGGTCTGACGCGCTCACACGCGCGCACGGACTCTCCCCGGTGATGTTTCCCTCTTTTTGAAGCGCTACCCTCCCTCCCCCCAACTTCCACCTCCACCTCCACCCACCCGCTCCTCCGTACGTATCTCACGGTGTATCTGTCTCTCCCCCCCCCCCGTGACACGTGTCGTCTCCCTCGCTTCTCTCACTGCGCACATCGCCCCGCCCGCCCACTCCCTGCTGCCATCCCTCCCCCGCTCCCTCCCTCCCTTCCTCGTCCTCTCCCTCCATCCCTCCCTCGCCTCCTCCCTTCCCCGCTCCCTCCCTCCCTTCCTTCTTCCCTACCTCCCCCCTCCCTCCCCTTCTCCCTCCCTCACCCCCCTCACCCTCCCTCACCACCTCCCTCGCCCCCTCACCCCCTCCCTCCCCCTCTCCCTCCCTCACCCTCCCTCACCCTCGCTCACCCTCTCCCTCCCTCTTCCTCCCTCGCCCCCTCACCCTCTTCCTCCCTCACCCCCTCCCTCTCACCCTCTCCCTCCCTCACCCTATCCCTCTCCCTCTCTCCCTCTCAGTAGTTTTTTCCCAAGCGGTCTCTTTCCCTTCCCGCAACACGAGATTTGAGCTCTCGAAGAAGGAAGCCGCCCCCCGTCCGCCCGTCCGGACGACCTCGTGCCGTGGACATCGCCCACCGGAGCCCTTCACGTTCCACGTCGACGCCTCCACCCCCCCCCCCTTTCACCCCCCCCACTCACCACTCCCCCCCCCCCCTCTCACCCCCGCTCTCACCACTCCCCCCCCCACTCTCACCCCCCCTCTCACCACCTCCCCCCCCACCTCCCCCCCCACTCACCCACATCGGTGTCCTTGTGGCTCCTCACCAGCTCGGCGAGGTCAAAGTTCCCAGCCACGATCGCCACCTGGAGACCACGCGCACAACAAGACGGCAGAGCCACTTACACACCAGGCGTGCCTACGGAGGTCCCCCGTGTAGCCTGTAACAGACTTCTAGATTTGAAGCTTTCGTGACTGCAAGGATTCATATTCTTAGGTTTTTTCGGTAAAGTCACGTAGGTAAAAAATAAAATTAATAAAAGTAAAATGAAAATAAAATAAAAATCACGACGTTTCGGAGGCAACACAAGCTTCCGTCTTCAGGTGGAACCGTCACAGCACGATAGCTGTATCAAGTGAGAGAAATTCCAAGAACACAATATTTGTATATATACTGGTTGAGGGTGGGAGGAGCCAAGGTAGGCACCTGGATATTATTTTTGTGAGGTTCGGTGCGGTTGAAGCATGCTGTTAGGAATGAGCCTTTGTTGTGTAAACTAGACTGTTGGGGCGAGCGCTGTTAGCAAGTGGCAGCGCCTATGAAGGCCGGCACGGCGCACGAGGGGGTGGGTGGCCAGCACCACGCCCGGCCGCCTTTGTCTCCCCCAGTGGCGATGTT
This sequence comes from Lampetra planeri, assembly GCF_965212315.1. Taxonomy (NCBI): domain Eukaryota; kingdom Metazoa; phylum Chordata; class Hyperoartia; order Petromyzontiformes; family Petromyzontidae; genus Lampetra; species Lampetra planeri. The sequence goes on from NC_136170.1 coordinate 1,756,097, forward strand.
TACTACACACCGCACCAGGCACTCGTTTGAGGCCGAGTCGACCTAGGGGAGGCCCAGGACCGGTTCAGATAATTGTCACCGGTGTTGGCCGCGAGCGGGAATCGAACCCGGGTCGCCGGGTTCGTAGCGCAGCGTAGCGTTAACCGCTGCACCACCGTCAAGATGTTAACTTCCTCGCCCGCTACGCAGGAGGTCGTGGGTTCGATCCCGATCCCTGATCATGTGGAGTTGGCGTGTCTCTCTCTCTCCCCGTGGTCGCGTGGATTTTTCTCCGGGTCCTCCGGTTTCCCCCTCCACATTTAGAACCGACGCTGCTTTTTAGAGTGTTCGGCTGCCGCTATGAATGTCCACGCGGCGACGACGATGATGATCTCACTTCACCGAGCTACCATTCGTGATGGCCAGGTCGCCTTAACTGGTGAAACAGAAGTAGTTTGTTAGTTGAGTTTAATCTCGATTTGAAGCTTTCGTGACTGCAGGAATCCATACTCTATGGTTCTTTCGGTAAAGTCACGTGGGTAGAAAATAAAATAAATCGCGACGTTTCGGGGCGCAACACAAGCGTTCATCATCAGGTGGGAAAACTTTCCCATCTGATGACGGACGCTTGTGTGACTTTACCGAAAGAACCAAAGCGTATAGTTCAGTTTAGTTAGGGACACACGAGGGGGTGGCTAACACCACGCCCGGCCACCTTTGTCTCCCCAGTGCCGATGTTTGCCACCACAGCCAGGTACACATTGCAGGCCTTCATTCGAAAATGCTTGCTCATGTCCACTCACAACTCCAGAGGTAACATCTAATCGTGATGATGATAGATAGATTTTTCCGAATTTAACGTAAAATCTTGATCTGGAAAGGTCTCATCGAGTATCTTGGCTCACTGAGTCCTCGTTTCAGGCTGAGTCGACCTAGAGGAGTCCCTCACTGGGTCCTCGTTTCAGGCTGAGTCGACCTAGAGGAGTCCCTCACTGGGTCCTCGTTTCAGGTTGAGTCGACCTAGGGGAGTCCCTCACTGGGTCCTCATTTCAGGTTGAGTCGACCTAGGGGAGTCCCTCACTGGGTCCTCGTTTCAGGCTGAGTCGACCTAGGGGAGTCCCTCACTGGGTCCTCGTTTCAGGCTGAGTCGACCTAGGGGAGTCCCTCACTGGATCCTCATTTCAGGCTGAGTCGACCTAGAGGAGTCCCTCACTGGGTCCTAATTTCAGGCTGAGTTGACCTAGGGGAGTCGCTCACTGGGTCCTCATTTCAGGCTGAGTCGACCTAGGGGAGTCCTCACATCATAGTTCATTGACGCAGGGAAGGCCTCAATTGAGATCCCTCCACTGGACACGCAGCCAGGGATCGAACCCAGGTCACCAACCACTGCAGTTCCACTACAACCCCCCCCCCCCCCCTCACGCATTGATGTGTCGGCAGGCAGTGAGAGCAAGCAAGCAAGCGAGCGACACCCTCCGGCTCCGATTGTCAATCCGCTGCGTCGCTCTCCATGAATTATTTAACATCATCCCCCACATCACACGCCCTGGCCTACGCACGCACGCTCGCTCACGCTGCACACGGCAAGGCCAAGTGCGAAAGTGAAAACAAGCTTTTTCGATTTAAAGCTTTCGTGACTGCAGGGATTAATTGTCTTGGTTCTATCGGTAAAGTCACGTAGAAATAAAATAATAAAAATAAAACAAAATAATTCTCACGACGTTTCGGCCACAACGCAAGCAGGTCCGTCTCCTTGGCAGACCTGTTCTCCACCTGAAGACGGCTGCTTGCGTTGTGGCCGAAACGTCGTGAGAATTATTTTATTATTTTATTTCTACGTGACTTTACCGAAAGAACCAAGAAGATGAAAACAAGCTGGAGAGGCCAGCCACTTCAGGGAGCCTCTGATATCACTTCACAAATATTGATACGCAGTTAATTCTGGAATATCCGTGAAATTCGTGCGCAACGCACGTAGCCAAGCGTACGAATCGGAGGTGCGGTGGTGGGAAGGAGAACAAACGAAACACAAAGAGCAGTTCTAAAGAAATGAGCTTTCAATCCAGATGATTTAAAAATCGCAAAGGTTTCGGTGGGAGGAAGAGCGTTCCAGACGGCCGCGGGAGCGCATCTGAAAGCGGCGGGCGATGCGCGGTGACCACCGCCTTTGTTCGACGGCTTCGCCAAAAACCGCCGCCGCCGCTACGAGGATGACCACCGGAGTTTGCGTGAGGAGCGGAGTTCGCGTGATCTAGGTTTGCGGATTAAATCGCGCTACGAAAAGCGTACAAAAAAACTCAACATTTCTAACCATCGGCCTCACTCCTCGAGGCGCCAGCGACCGCAAACGCCTCCGTCGAGTCAACCGACCGAGCACTTTATTTATTTATTAAATACATTCATTTGATTTTTTGTTTCATGGCTGCACACAACAACAACAAAGGCCTTGGCCGCTGCAGAACGTTGGGTGACAACAACAACTTAATTCTAGATTTGAAGCTTTCGTGACTGCAAGGATTCATATTGTTAGGTTCTTAGGTTTTTTTTTCCGGTAAAGTCACTTAGGTAAAAAATTCAAATTAATAAAAGTAAAATAAAATACAGCGAGCGTGCTGTGACGGTTCCACCTGAAGACGGAAGCTTGTGTTGCCTCCGAAACGTCGTGATTTTTATTTTATTTTAATTTTATTTTACTTTTATTTATTGTAATTTTTTACCTACGTGACTTTACCGGACAAAAAAAAAACCTAAAAATAACAACAATAACAACAACCGCACGCGACTATCATTCGCCAGGCCGCATGTACCCGGCGCGTCCTGGTTGATGTGCGGGGGAGGAGGAGGCGGGAGGTGAGACAAGATGACTCGGGGAACCGATTCTACTGCATTTTGAAACGCAACGGCCACGTTTGGCTTGGGGGCCTGAGAGATAAAAGTGAGGGAGTGTGGGTGGAGAGCATTGGGGTAATGAGGTGGTCCGGTGGTGGGTGGCGGAAGCGAAGTGGGCCCAAAAGCACACTCGGTAGGCCGTCGCCGCCAGACATCAAATCACCTCGCCGTCAACCAGGCCTCGTCAGCTGGTTTAGAGGCACAGTCCACGCTCGACTTCCAACTCGTCGATTGTACGGCGCCCCCTCCGCACCACCCTCCCCCCCCCCCCCCCCCCGCGCTAACCGCCCGCCGCCATCTGCCGAACGCTGCTGGATAAAAACGCTGGGACCGGAAAGGCTCCATTCGTTAGGCCGCTGGGCCTAGATCCGACAATTTACGTTCCGTCGGCGAGACAAACCCTTGGGCCTGATGATCCGTCAAACGGGCGTAGAGCGAGCGAGGGAGCGTCGTGCGTTTAGCTGGGAGGCCGTAGAGTCAGCGAGACAGTGAGCGGGACAGCGAGCGGAGGAGGGAGACAGAGCGAACGCGGACGAGGGAGAGAGTGAGCGAGAGAGCGAGCGAGACAGAGCGAGCGTGGACGAGTGAGACGGAGAGAGAGCGAGCGAGGAAGCGAGCGAGACAGAGAGTGTGCGAGCAGACGAGGGCGACAGCGAGAGCGAGCGAGGGAGACAGAGAGCGAGCGAGACAGAGAGCGAGCGAGTGGACGAGCGAGACAGCGTGCGGACGAGGGAGACAGCGAGAGAGCGAGCGAGCGGACGAGCGAGACAGCTTGCGGACGAGGGAGACAGAGAGAGAGCGAGCGAGCGGACGAGCGAGACAGCGTGCGGACGAGCGAGACAGCGAGAGAGCGAGCGAGCGGACGAGCGAGACAGCGTGCGGACGAGGGAGACAGAGAGAGAGCGAGCGAGCGGACGAGCGAGACAGCGTGCGGACGAGGGAGACAGAGAGAGAGCGGACGAGCGAGACAGAGAGAGAGCGAGCGAGGAGACGAGCGTGCGTTCACCTGGAAGGCCGTCTGGCTGTTGAAGTTCTTGATCTCCTTGCTCGCGCCGCGGTAGAGCAGCACCCGAGCACAGCTCTCCTGCGTGAGCACGGACACGCGGCGAGTGAGCCGTGGCCGTTCGTTGCTTCTGCTTTTAGAACCACCGTGGATTTAGAGCATTTGGCTGCTACGACAAATTTCCACGTCATAAGCCACTTCGCTGGCCTATCATTTGTAACAAGGTTGCTTCTGAAAAAGAGCCGAATAGCTCAGGAGGCCTAACTATGGGTCAGCTATGGCTGACCTCATGGCGACCACGAGATTCGTCGTCATCATCATCGACTGTGAAATTATTGCTGTCTTGATCTACATCGTCATTTTCACGTTTAGAAAATTCATCGTCGCCATCATCACCAGGCCTTGTGTGCTCAGTTGGTCTAACCTGGTAAAGAAAATTAAAATAAAAAAGTTGTATACAGTAAAATCATGGATTGCGAGTAACTTGGTCTGCGAGTGTTTTGCAAGACGAGCAAAAATTTTAAATTTAATTTGATCAACGAGCGAGGTCTTGCAATACGAGTAGTACGTGCATACGCTTTGTTTGCCGAGCGTCACGTGATCACAACTGATATACGAGTGCTTTGGATTACAAACACGTTTCCGGAACGAATTCTGCTCGCAATCCGATGTTTTACTGTAGTTTCACCTGGTTGTAGAGGGCACAGATGTGCAACGCCGTGTTGCCAGACGCATTCTGCGCGCTCATGTCGGCCCCGTAGAACAAGAGGTGTTCCAGGTGTTGCACGAGCCCGTGTCTGCAGGCCTGACAGAGACAAACAGACACCGTTGGGGCAGAGGTCGCAACCGGGTACCCGATACCCATACCCTACCCGATACCTGGCTACCCGTACCCGGCCGGGTTAGGGTACGGGTACCCGTTTGCGACCCTGGTGCGGCCGGGTGCGGGTACGGTTCGGCCGTGAGTCACTGGTGAGTCACCGTTTGTCACTCATTTCCCAACGTCTTGTTTCTTCTCACAATTCAAGTTCCTAGAATCAACCCACCTGCACCTGCAACATGGCTTCATCCCAGAGGTCGCAATCGGGTACCCGTACCCGTACCCTACCCGTACCCAGCCGGGTACGGGTAGGGTACGGGTACGGCCGGGTACGAGTACGGGTACCCGTTTGCGACCCTGGTGCGGCCGGGTACGGGTAAGGAATCAAAACCCGTTTGCGACCTCTGCCGTTGGGGCGAGCGCAGCTTAGCGAGCTCCTGTTGAGGCAGGAAAACGTCGCACCGACGAGGCGGGCGGGCCCTCACCACGCGCCCGGCCGCTTTAGTTCCCCCGGCGGCGATGTTTACACACCGCACCAGGTTTTTGGTTTAAGGCTGAGCCAACTTAAGGGTAGGGGGCCCAGGAACGGTTCAAATAATCGTCGCTTGGTGTTGGTGGCCGTGAGCGGGACTGGAAATCGGGTGGCCGGGTTCTTCATTTTATTCAAATTTATTGTTTTTTAATTAGGTAAGGCCCACTGAGCTACGTAGCTCTCTTTCAGAAGCGACCTGGCTACCACAAATGATGGCCTCAACGAAGTGGCTTATCGTCGTGGAAATTCCTAGCGGCCAAATACTCTGAAGCGCTTGTGTTTTTAACTGTGGAGGGTAAAACCGGAAGAAAAATCCACGTGACCAAGAGGATAGGGAGAGAGACACGCAAAATCCAGAAATACAGCAGGCGTCAAGGTCGTGGTCGAACCCACAAACTCCTGTACACCAGGCGAGGTAGTTAACATCTCCTAGCCACCGTGATGATGATGATGAAAGACGCAAACTCCAAATATACAGCAGCAGGCGTCAGGGTAGGGCTCAAACCCACGACCTCCTGTGCACCAGGCGAGGTAGTTAACATCTCCTAGCCACCGTGATGATGATGAGAGACGCAAACTCCAAATATACAGCAGCAGGCATCAGGGTCGGGCTCGAACCCACGACCTCCTGTGCACCAGGCGAGGTAGTTAACATCTCCTAGCCACCTTGATGATGATGAGAGACGCAAACTCCAAATATACAGCAGCAGGCGTCAGGGTCGGGCTCGAACCCACGACCTCCTGTACACCAAGAGAGGTAGTTAACATCTCCTAGCCACCGTGATGATGAGAGACGCAAATTAAAAATGTACAGCAGCAAGCATCAGGGTCGGGCTCGAACCCACGACCTCCTGTATACCAGGCGAGGTAGTTAACATCTCCTAGCCACCGTGATGATGATGAGAGACGCAAACTCCAAATATACAGCAGCAGGTGTCAGAGTCGGGCTCGAACCCACGACCTCCTGTATACCAGGTGAGGTAGTTAACATCTCCTAGCCACCGTGGCGCCCCACGCTCCCCCACGCCCCCCCCCCCCACGCCCCCCCCCCCCACGCCCCCCCCCACCACGCCCCCCCCGCCTCCCCACCTGGTGGAGCTCGTTCCAGCCGCTCTCGTCGCTGCTGCCCACGGTGGCGTGGTCGTGCAGCAGCGTCTCGCAGCAGCGCGCGTCACCCCCCGCCAGCACCGTGTAGTAGAGCGGCGTGAGTCCGCGCGCGTCCCCGTAGTCCGGCGACGCGCCCAGGTCCAGCAACGTCTGGGGAGGGGGTCAAGGGTCAAGAGAGGTCAGTCGGAGCTCAGCGGGTCAAGGTGGCCGCACGAGGTGGGGGCGGCGGTGGCTGTGGTCACACGTGGAAGAGTAGGGGGTGTGTGTTTGTGCTCGTGAAGGACGCTGCTACTGGGCGCGCGCGCGTGTACATGTGTGCGCGTGCGTGCGTCTGCGAGCGTGTGTGTGTGTGTGCGTGTACATGTGTGCGTGCGGTGCGTGTGTGTGCGTGCGTGCGTGCGTGTGTACATGTATGCGTGCGTTACCGAGAGCGCTTCGAGGTTGCGGGCGCGCGTCGCCTTGTGCAGCGCCGTGAGTCCGTCGCGCGAGCGGAAGTCCAGGTGGGCGCCGCCATTCTTCAGCGCCTTGATGAGCTCCGTGGCCCCGTCCAGGCCCACCGCCGCCGTCAGAGGCGACTCTAGACCACGTGGGGGGGGGTAGGGGGGGCGGTAGGGGGGCGGCCACCAGCGTCCACCGTCACCGTTGAGGCGATGCGTGCGGCGCCGTTGGGCGCCTCGGCGTGCCGTGGCGGGAGGAGCGGCCGAACGGGGCACGTCATCGCGCTGACATCGGAGCCGACGGGGCACCAGGCCGCGTGCACCGCGGACGGAATCGACGTCGCGACGCTCGCCGGGTGCAGGACGACGAGCTTGCTGAAGCGGCGAAGCAGGAGGGGGGTTTCTCCACAGCTCTGGCGATGATGCCGGGTTGTGATGACCGGCGAAGCGCCGTACTTTCAGGCTGTAAATGCCGCGGCTTTGCTCTCCGACGCACAACCGGTGTGCTGTACCAGTGACGAATCGGCTACGTTCCGTTCACGCGACGAACCCCTTAGCCACCCAGCAGCATAACAAAAGGCGGCTTAATCCTAGCTGGCTTATCTACATATGCCATCTACATTACAAAGGCTCAGTTCCAGCAGCAGCACTGACCATCTCACAACTCCTCCTCTCGCTCGGCCCTTCCTGGCTCCTCCCCCCCCTTAGCCAGTATATAAGGTCGTACCTCTTAGGACTTCTCTTCACTTGATACAGATTTTTTGCTGTGACAGTTTCACCTGAAGACGGACGCTTGTGTTGCTCTCCGAAACGTCGTGATTTTATTGTTTTTATTTTTTATTAATTTTAATTACATTTTTTACCTACACGGTGACTTTACCGAAAGAACTAAGAGTTATGAATCCTTGCAGTCACGAAAGCTTCGAATCTAGAATGAACCCCTTAGCGATTGGCTGCGTCGGGCGGCGGCGGGTTTAACGACACATTCGTACATTTACGCGACCTAACCCACAAATCGTTGAGCCAACGGCACCAAACCGCGCAGCCCAAGTCAGCGGCGTTCCCGGCGGCCATTGACGTGCCTCACCTCCCGTGTCGGGGTCGTGGAAGTTGGGGTCGAGGCCTTTGTCCAGGAGCTTGGCGAGCTTCTCGACGGCGCAGTGAGCCACGTAGTCCATGCACCGCTTGAGGTTCGCCTGCACGCACGACGGGCGGCACACGGCCGCATCAACACACAGCACCCACCCCCCCACCCCTCCACCCCAGGACGGTGGTTCGGAGATGTTGACTACCTCTCCAGGTACGCAGGAGGTCGTGGGTTCGATCCCGACCCTGACGCCTGCTGCTGGAAATTTGGAGTTTGCGTGTCTCTCTCTCATCATCATCACGGTGGCTAGATGTTGACTACCTCGCCTGGTACGCAGGAGGTCGTGGGTTCAATCCTGACCCTGACGCCTGCTGCTGTATATTTGGAATTTGCGTCTCTCATCATCATCACAGTGGCTAGGAGATGTTAACTACCTCGTCTGGTATGCAGGAGGTCGTGGGTTTGATCCCGACAATTGTATTGTAAATGTTGTGGGTTTACTCTCCAACACACTGGTTAGTGCTGTACTCGTAACGAATTGACACGTTCTGTTTACGTGACAAACCTTACCAATTGGCTGTGTCGGGTGGTGGCGGGTCTAACGTTTGCGACCCTGGTGCGGCCGGGTACAGGTACGGTTAAGGAATCAAAACCCGTTTGCGACCTCTGAGGAGGGAGCGGGGAGGATGGGGGAGGATGGGGGAGGATGGGGGAGGATGGGGGAGGAGGTGGAGGGAGGGGTGCAGCGTGGGTGGCTGATGCTGCGCTCTCCTCTATAATTCATCAAACGCCGGAACGCGCCACGGAGCTCTGCTCAGCAGCGCCGGTGCGATGTTAACGAGGCGCGTGGCGGTGGCGGTGCTTGGGGGAGGTGGTGGCGGTGGAGGTGGTGGTGGTGGTGGTAGCGGTGGCAGTAGTGGTGAAGGTGATGGCGGTGGTGGTGCTGGGAGAGGTGGTGGTGGAGGAGGTGGTAGAAGTGGAGGTGATGGAGGTCGTGGTGGTGGTGGTGGTGGTGACAGTGGTGGTGGTAGCAGCGTTGGTGCTGGGGGAGGTGGTGGCGGTGGAGGAGGTGGTGGTGGTGGTAGCGGTGGCAGTAGTGGTGAAGGTGATGGCGGTGGTGGTGCTGGGAGAGGTGGTGGCGGTGGAGGTGGTGGTGGTGGTGGTAGCGGTAGCAGTAGTGGTGAAGGTGATGGCGGTGGTGGTGCTGGGAGAGGTGGTGGCGGTGGAGGTGGTGGCGAGGTTGTTGTTGTTGTTATTATTATGAGAAGTGTTGGCCCTTCGTGTAAACGCGATTTGCGTGAGAAATCCGATGAGCTATGAAGCTCTTCGTCACAGATCTCCAGTACGGGCTGGGGTTCTCACAATTAAATTATCTATTTTTGTCGTAGCTAAAAAAAATATAGGAACGTATAATAACAATAACAACAACGTGGTAGGGGGCACGGGTTCAGTATTGATGCCCCCACCCCCATCCCTCCCCCCCCACTCACGCAATAGCTTTAGTAAGGGGGGGGGGCACTGCACATGAATGGGGGGCAGAGTGGGGGGGGGGGCGACGTTGAATCACCTTCGAGTGGAGCTTGGACAGCTGCTTGTCGTCCAAGTTGAGTTGCTTGTAAACTCGCTTCTTGTATCGGAACTGCCAACGACAGAGTCGCCCCCAGCCCCGGGGGGTTAGCAACGACGACGACAACAACAACAACAACAACGTCAGCGTCAACGACTGACAACAACAACAACAACAGCCGCATCTTCAACGTCAACAGCGGCGGCAACAGCTCCCACGAGAAATATCAACGCCAATTCATGATAGAGGTTTTTTTTTGGGTTAGATCGTGTAAACATATAAATGTTGTGTCGTTAAAACCCGAGACCACCCGACACAGCCAACTAGTAAGGGTTTGTCACGTAAATAGAACGTGGCCAATTCGTCACTAGTACAGCACTAGTGTGTAGTGTAGTGTATAGTGTAGTCTATAGTATAGTGTAGTGTAAAGTGTAGTGTATAGTAGTGTATAATGTAATGTATAGTAGTGTATAGTGTAGTGTATAGTGTAGTGTATAGTGTAGTGTATAGTGTAGTGTATAGTGTAGTAGTGTATAGTGGTGTAGTGTATAGTAGTGTAGTGTATAGTAGTGTAGTGTATAGTGTAGTGTATAGTGTAGTATACTAGTAGAGCACTAATACAGCACTAGTGTATAGTGTAGTGTATAATGTAGTGTAGAGTGTAGTGTATAGTGTAGTGTATAGTGTAGTGTATAGTGTAGTGTATAATGCAGTGTATAATAGTGTAGTGTATAGTGTAGTATACTAGTACAGCACCACCGGTTGTGTGTTGGAGAGCCAAGCCACAACATTTACAATCGGAGTATGACGTTTCGCCAATAATTACAACCAGCTAGTGTAGTGTATAGTGTAGTCTATAGTAGTATAGTGTAGTGTAAAGTGTAGTGTATAGTAGTGTATAATGTAATGTATAGTAGTGTATAGTGTAGTGTATAGTGTAGTGTATAGTGTAGTGTATAGTGGTGTAGTGTATAGTAGTGTATAGTGTAGTGTACAGTAGTGTAGTGTATAGTGTAGTGTATAGTGTAGTATACTAGTAGAGCACTAATACAGCACTAGTGTATAGTGTAGTGTATAGTGTAGTGTATAGTGTAGTGTATAGTGTAGTGTATAGTGTAGTGTATAATGCAGTGTATAATAGTGTAGTGTATAGTGTAGTCTACTAGTACAGCCCTAACCGGTGTGTTGGAGAGCCAAGCCACAACATTTACAATCGGAGTACGACGTTTCGCCAAGAATTACAACCAGCTTCATCAGGCGACAGCCAGACTTGCGGAGAAGTCCACCTGTTTCGTTCCTTAAATAGAGGCGTAGATGTGGTGGGGGTGGGAGGGGATTTGAACGCCACATTTATATATTTACATGATCTAACTCAAAACAGCTCTATTATGGTTGACATTGGTCGCGAAAGCCTCCTACGCGTTAAACCAACACCATCATCAACACCATCATCGTCGTCGTCGTCAATGACAAGCGCCGTCGGATCTCTGGCGTCCAATCCGCACGGAGGAATGCGAAGCGGGTGGGGGGGGGGAGAGACGAGGAGGAGTGGTGGACGAGGAGGAGTGGTGGACGAGGAGGTGGAGGAGGTGGGAAGAGGGAGGAGGAAGGAAATCAGTCGGCCACCGCCGCGGTCATCACCACCGCCAGAGCCGTCCCCCCGGGGGGTACACGGCTAACCCGGGGCCACCTGCCCCGGGCCCCGCGTTTTGGGGGGGGGGGGGGGTTGCCCGCCCCCCCCCCCCCGCGTTTCCACGTCACGCACGGCCGGCGGCGCCGGAATCGAGTGCCGAGCCGAAGCTGCCGTCGTGAGCGGCGCGTGTGACCCCCCCCCCCCAGCCCATTCCTCGTCGCCCGCAACAGGAGGATTCCCGCCGTCCCCCCGTCCTGCGCGAGTGGAATGGCTCCCCCCGCCCCCCCCCCACCGGCGCGTCGTCTCGTTCGTGTCGCTCGGCGCGCTCTCGACCCGAACGAAGCGGAGAAATTGTTTCTTTGATTTTTTGAGCGCGTGAGCGTGTGCCGGTGTGCGTGCGTAGCGCGCGCGATTCACGCTCACGGCCAACGCCGGTGACGATTATCTGAACCGGTCCTGGGCCTCCCCCTAGGTCGACTCGGCCTCAAACGAGTACCCGGTGCAACGAGAGAGAGAGAGACAAAGGTGGCCCCCGGGCGTGGCGCTGGCCCCCCTCCCACTCGCGTGCCGTGCCGTGCCGTGCCGGCCTTCACCGACGCTTGGAGGGGCGGGGTAGTGGACGGAGCGTGCTCGACGCCGGACGTAGACAAACACGAGCTCGTCGGCGGTGCGAGCGCGGCGAGGGGCGAGTTCACGACCGGTGCCATCCGCGCCCGACGGACCGCAACGCCGTTCGTCGAAGAGCCGAGCTGGGACAGAGAACGTCGCGTCCGGTTGCAGCGCCCGGGCGAGACGACCGAAACGACCGATACGACCGATCCAACCGATCCAACCGATACCACCGATACGACCGATACGACCGATACCACCGATACAACCGATACCACCGATACCACCGATCCAACCGATACCACCGATACAACCGATCCAACCGATACCACCGATACAACCGATCCAACCGATACGACCGATACGACCGATCCAACCGATACGACCGATACAACCGATACCACCGATACAACCGATCCAACCGATACCACCGATACAACCGATCCAACCGATACGATCGATCCAACAGATACGACCGATATGACCGATACGACCGAACCGACCGATACGACCAAAACGACCAATACCACCGATACGACGACCGATACGCAGTTTGAAAACACCGGCAAACTGCGCGTCCGGGCACGGCAATGGACTCCCCCGTGTCCCTGCGAACCCGGTCGGTTTTCTCCGGGTGCGCCGAACGCCGCCTAATCGTGTACAGCGCGAACCCCCCCCCCCCTCGCCCCCCTCACCCCCCCCCCCCCCCCCAGCGGACACAATGCAGGAGGCTGCTGTAAACACAAAGTGAGTCTTGAGCCTCTGCTGTTGAAAACTTTCACACTCCGGCGGCGAGCGTCGTCCCGGCGTCATGAATAGCGACGTGACAGGGGACGGGGGGGAGGGGAGGGGCAGAGGGGAGGGGAGGGACGGGGGTGAGGGGGGGGGCGGGGGGTTACCGTGCGTCGTTCAGCACGATGTCCGACGTTTCGGTGCCGTGCCGCCGCCGGCTACCCTTTCCGAAGCTCCTCCCGCCCACCGAGTTTTGCCGGAGAAGCTCGCGCGGGCGGGGGGAGGGTGGAGGGTGGAGCGGGGAGGGGGGAGCAAGGAGGGGGGAAGCAGGGAGGGGGGGAATCGTCGGTGAAATCGAGCGCCAGACGACACCCGCCCGACGTCGCGTCGGAGAGACGAGAGCAGAGCGCCGCACGGCAGCGTCAAACGCCACGTCTCGCCAGCGCACCTTCAGCAGCAGCAGCAGCAGCAGCTGCACAGGTAGAGGCATGGCCGGCGGGAGAGGACGACGAGGGGCGACGGTCGAAGCCGGCGAACCCCCCCCACCCCCCCTTCTTCTCGCGAGTCACCAACTCCAAAGCCCTCACGCGTACACCACCCCCCACCCCTCCCCTCCCACCCCTCCCCTCTCCTCTCACCGCCGCCCTCCTCCGTTGCCGAGGCTCCGTTGCCGGGGCGCCGTTAACAAGGCTCCGTTGCCGGGGCGCCGTTGCCGGGGCGCCGTTGCCGGGGCTCCGTTGCCAAGGCGCCGTTGCCGGGGCGCCGTTGCCGGGGCGCCGTTGCCGGGGCTCCGTTGCCAAGGCGCCGTTGCCGGGGCGCTGTTGCCGGGGCGCCGTTGCTGGGGCTCCGTTGCCGGGACTCCGTTGCCGGGGGGCCGTTGCCAAGGCGCCGTTGCCGGGGCTCCGTTGCCGGGGCTCTGTTGCCGGGGCGCGAGCACCGGCGGTGACTCGAGCGGGAGGAGCCGAGAAGATCTTTGACCATTCTAAAATGTTGTTTTTATTTCGTTAGACTCCATTTGTTTTTCTCATCAATCCATCGCTGCGGCTGACTTGGGGCCGACTTCACCGCCCGTCAGGGTTTAGTTTTCGTCGTATAAATATCCCCACCTTCTTAGCGGCAGCTCACATTACATCCATGCCTGCCTGCCTGCCCGGAGCAGCACTGGCACAAGCGCGGGCTCCGTGCGTGGCGTAGCCAAGAGCACACGTGCACCGCGAGCCGCCTCTCCCTCCCTCCCTCTCGCTCACTCGCTCCATCGTGGGGGGCGGTGGTGGAGTGGGTTGTGGCTGGAGGGGGAGGTGACGGGCGACGTCCGACCAGCGGGCAGGCAGTGCGATCTACTGGCTGCGCGGGGGACAGCCCCACGATTATCTTCTCGGTTCTTTCGGTAAAGTCACGTAGAAGGGAAGTAATAAAATAATAAAAATCAAACATAATAAAATACAAATCTCACGACGTTTCGGCCACAACGCAAGCAGCCGTCCTCTTAGGTCCGTTCGGGGCTCCGACAAGCTGAGGCCGATGGGCGCACGCGTGCAAAGACAAAGATCCCCCCCCGGATAGCCTCCAACAGGCTGTCGGGGCAAGTGCTCTTAGCGAGCAACGGTGGAGTGTCAGAACGGCAAACGCCTATGGAGGGGTTGGTGGGCCAACGCCAAACCCAGCCACCTTTGTCTCCCCAGTGACGATGCCTCCACACCACACCAGGTGTAGTGGTACCAGCACTCAAGGCGGCCATGTGGACCTAGGGGTGGCCCAGGACCGGTTGGGATCATCGTCACCGGCGTTGGCCGCGAGCGGGAATCGAACTCGGGTCTCTGGGCTCGCAGCTCGGTGGGCGACGTCACCGTGGCGCTTGTGCCAGGCTAGGTGCACCTTGAGGCCACGTGAAGTGTTGAACGCCCGCTGCCAGGAGGTCACGGGGCAGACCCAGATGCCACAGGTCGACTGACTTGAGACAACTGGCTGATGCACCAACTGTGCCCCCTACTGTGCCAACTTGCTGTGCTTTAGCCACCCGGTGCTCCGCTCGTTGTTGTGAGCGTCGCTCCTCCGCCCTCCGTTGTTGTTGAAGGGCGACTGCCTCCAACTGCCCAGTAGCAGCGTCCTTCACGAGCCTCCTCCACAGAGGCTGATATTGACACCGCTGGTACCAGTCATCGGCAAGTCCACTCAGCTCCACGTCCTCCTGTACCACGTCACTCCATCTCTTCTCTAGCCCGTGCCGCGAGGGGAGGAAGGGCTCGCTGCCGGCAGGAGGCCTCGGCACGGACCCCAGGTGCCATGGGTTGCCCCCCAAAAACAAAGATTCCCACCCCCCCCTCCCCCCCCCACCGTATAGCCTCAACAGACTGTTGGGGGCAAGTGCCTTTAGCGAGCAGCGACCTTTGAAGGCCGGCACGGCACACACGAGGGGGTGGGCGGCCAGCGCGCCCGACCGCCTTTGTCTTCCCAGTGGCGATGTTCAACACACCGCTGCAGGTACTCATTTGAGACTGAGTCGACCTAGGGGAGGCCCAGGACCGGTTCAAATTATTCGTGCTGGGGGGAGGGGGGGGTGGTGGGGATTTAAGAATCTTTGGTTCTTTCGGTAAAGTCACGTACATGGAAAATAAAAAAAATACAATTAAAAAAATATTAAGCAAAATCCCACGACGTTTCCATCGCAACACAAGCGGTCTGCTGCTGCTGCTGCTGCTACTGCTGTTGCTGCTGCTGCTTCATGAAGACCGCTGCGCCAGGAGGGTAAAGTGTGGGCGGACTCTTCAAAGACGTCTTGGCGAGCGTGGAAAGAGAAGACCAAAACTACCCACGCTGCCTTTGGGCACAAGTGACAATTGCGCGTGGCAGCAATGAACACGATTATTTTATTGACTGACAGGGGACTGCGGCGTTCCCTCCCTCGGCGACCGTGACTCGTCCAGAGGGGGCTCCTCCCCACCCCGAGCCTCTCGCCTCCGCGCCCCGTTTCAAAATCTGGCGCACTCTTGGGACACGACGCCTCGTCTATAAATACAGAAATATGATAAAGCCACCGCCACCACCGCCACCACTACCGTCACCACCTCCACCGTCACCACCTCCACCACTACCGCCACCTCCACCACTACCGCAACACACCTCCACCGCCACCACCTTCACCGTCACCACCGCCACCGTCACCACCTCCACCACTACCGCCACCTCCACCACTACCGCCACCACCTCCACCACGACCGCCATCACCTCCACCACTACCGCCACCACTGCCACCACAGTCAGCACCTCCACCGCCACCACTACCTCCATCACCTCCACCGCCACCACTACCTCAACCACCTCCACCGCCACCACCACCACCTCCACCGTCACCACCTCCACCGCTACGCGGGCGCAAACCTGGGTCGTGGATTTGTTTTCTCTCCGGGTCCTCCGGTTTCCACCCCCACTCTCACCCCCAACATTTAGAATCGACATCACGCGTTGAGGGCGTTTGGACGCCGCTATAAAAATGCTCCATGTGGCGAGCCAATTGGGGTCGGGCGATCGTCTGTGGCCGAGGTCGCCTCTGAGAAGGAGCTGCCACGGGTATCAGCGGGGGCCTCCGTCACCTGGTAAACACACTTTTAAAAAGTTTGGGTGTAAAGTTTCAAAGTATCCTGGGGGCAATTCAGTTTCCTCGCACAAAAAGCCAACTCGTAACCCATCCAAGCCGTCCTCAAAGCTACTCGCGGGGTACATCCTGAAAGCGAAACTCTAAAGAGACACGTAGATACTTAATTTGGAGCTTTCGTGACTGCAGGAATTACTCTTTGGTTCTTTCGGTAAAGTGACGTATAAAGAGAAAAGAACAAATTAAATACTACCATACAAATATTTAATTTATTATTTTCTCTTTATACGTGACTTTACCGAAAGAACCAAAGAGTGAGACACGTGGATCTCTCCGTCTCTCTCTCTCTTGCGACGGTGGGACGTGAGCCTCTCGCGTCACGACCGTGCGGCTCGCGAAAGCTCCCCGCGGGATTCGTCGTTGGGTGCTCGCCGCCGGCTCGAAGTCATCCGAGGGAGATCGCAGCCAACGGAGCGGGGAGGGGGTGGGGGGGCGGGGGGAGGGGAAGGAGGGAACTCAACCCGGCGGGGATTTACTCCAGAAAGAGCCCCCCGGCTCAAGCGCTGGGAGACGGGGTCCCACGGCGGCCTCACAGCTCCCCGTCGCCGCGACAGCGAGCGGCGCGCACTGGACACTCGTGACGCACGGCGACAACAGCGATGACAACGACGACAACAACAACAACAACGATGACAACAACGATCACAACAACGATGATGACGCCAACAACGCGAACAACGACACCAACAACAATGACAACGACGACAATGACGACTTCAACAACGACAACAACAAATGACGACGATAACAATATCGACGACAACAACGACGACAACAACGACGACAACAACAACGACAGACAAACAGACGACGACGGATTCGGCCCGTTCGCCGCCGAGTGCCAGGCTAGGTGCACTTCGTGGCCGCCACGTGACACTGCCGGCGGGCAGGAGGAGGAGCGTGGTCACGTGACAGACCCCGGCGGGTGCCACGGGTTGACCGACTGAGATGACTGGCAGATGCACCACCTGTGCTCCCCCACTGTGCCAACTGGCACAACAAAAAGACAAAGATCCCCCGTGTAGCCTGTAACAGATTGTAGGGGCAAGTGCTGTTAGCGAGCACCTATAAAGGCTGGCACTGCACACGAGGAGGTGGGTGGACAACACCACGCTCGGCCGCCTTTGTCTCCCCAGCGGCGATGTTTACTCGTTTGAGGCCGAGTCGACCTAGGGGAGGCCCGGGACCGGTTCAGATAATCGTCACCGGTATTGGCCGTGAACGGGAATCGAACCCGGGTCGCCGGGTTCGTAGCGCAGCGTAGCGCTAACCGCTGCACCACCACTCCCCAACTGGCCCACACCACCACCACACACACCCACACACGCGCTGAGTCATATACACACACAGGGACCGCCAGACAGACACGTGAGACACGCACAAAGATCCCCCGTGTAGCCTACGTACAAATTCGCGGCAAGTGCTGTTCGCAAGGCCAGCCGCGGATCCGATGGGGGGATGGGGGGGGGGATATTTTATTGATACCTTAGGAAATATTGGGAATGTTATGATTATAACACTGGTCAACACACTTTTTCTGGCATGAGGTATTCCAGAGGTTTAAGGTAATGTTGGGGTGCTGATTCCAAATGTGGAATCAGTTTTTGTCCATCACATCAGGTTTTTGAGATATCAAATATTGCATTTTCAATAAAAACTGCGGAAGAAAAATATTAAATAAATGTGGATATCTACGTAAAATTATATTATAAAAACACACTATCCTAAAAATACAGCACCGTATTTTAGCACTAAAGCAGTCACTGACTCGCAACAACTCGCAATCATAAGTGACAGAGTTAATTTCGGGTAAAATCAATGAAAATGGGGTATGCCGATAGCATAAAAATGAGATGTGATAGAGCAAATCTGAGATCAGATTTGGAATCAGCACCCTGAAATTAGTCTAGAACAGCTGCAAAAGTCCAGGCCAAGAATTTTTTTTTTTTTGTTGACCAGTGTAATTAATGTAGAGGGCCCCTATTTAAAAGGCTTGGAATTTTGGGACCTCCCAACCATCCCACGCCGCCTCCCCCCGGAAAATTTCTACATCCGCCTCTGATGTCGGCACTGATGGCGTTATACACTGCAACAGCTCACCAGGCATCAGAGGTCGCAAACGGGTTTTGATTCCGTACCCGTACCCGTACCCCGCCGCACCAGGGTTGCAAACGGCGACCCGTATCCGTACCCGGCCGGGTACGGGTACCCGTTCCCTACCCGTACCCTACCCGAAATGAGTGACGAACGGTGACTCACCAGTGACTCACGGCCTACCCGTACCCGTACCCGGCCGCACCAGGGTCGCAAACGGGTACCCGTACCCGGCCGGGTACGGGTAGCCGGGTATCGGGTAGGGTATGGGTATCGGGTACCCGGTTGCGACCTCTGCCAGGCATTCGATCGTACGTACGGTGCGCGCTTTCAAGTTGCCGCGGGCGAAGGCCTTACTCCGACTTGGGAACGCATCGATGCTCGTGAACGTGACGCCAAGGTCGATTTTGTTCCAACGCGCAAGCTTTTGTTTAACTTGCCCTGCCGTCCGCTCATATCCTTTCAAATCTACCGACGCTTTAATATGTTCGGATCACCGGAGCCTTAACGAGCTGAAATGTTGCACGCACAGATTCGTCTACAGCGTGAGAATTCCAGGTCCCCCGACTATCCTGTACCTCTCTTGGTGGTTAATCATTTTTTTACTCAATTTCTTTATTGCACTAGATTTGAAATACATTGCTAGAATTATCCAGACAATAATGAACTCTTGCTATCGGTTGGATTGGGACCTGAGAATGAAATGGCACACGTGCAAATTGTGTTTTTACAAGATTAACATTAAAATAAATTAGGTGATGAAAACTACAAGTTGCTTCAATGCGATTTAACGCTTTCGTGACTGCAGGGATTCATTCATCTTCTTGGTTCTTTCGGTAAAGTCACGTAGAAGGGAAATAATAAAATAATAAAAATAAAACATAATAAAATAATTCTCACGACGTTTCGGCCACAACGGCTGCTTGCGTTGTGGCCGAAACGTCGACAATGATGACGACGACGACGACGACGACGATGATGACGACGATGATGACGATGATGACGACGACGACGATGATGATGATGACGATGGGGTGGTGGTGTTCCATCGCGCAAAGAATGTAAAAAGGTACAGCCCCTGCAACTGCTCGCTCGCACCACCGCTTGAGGTGGACGCGTCTCTAGAGCAGTGGGCGACTCTCTAGACTCTGGAGCATTTTGGTTTGCCGACCCATCACTATGGGAGTCGAATTTACCATGGGAGTCCAGTTTACTATGGGAGTCCAGTTTACCATGGGAGTCCAGTTTACCGTGGTAATCCAGTTTACCATGGGAGTCCAGTTTACCATGGGAGTCCAGTTTACCATGGGAGTCCAGTTTACCATGGGAGTCCAGTTTACCGTGGTAATCCAGTTTACCATGGGAGTCCAGTTCACCATGGGAGTCCAGTTTACCATGGGAGTCCAGTTCACCATGGGAGTCCAGTTTACCATGGAAGTCCAGTTTACCGTGGGAGTCCAGTTTACCATGGCATTCCAGTTGAACATGGGAGTCCAGTTTACCATGGAAGTCCAGTTTACCGTGGGAGTCCAGTTTACCATGGGAGTCCAGTTTACCATGGAATTCCAGTTTACCATGGCAGTCCAGTTTATCATAGAATCCAGTTTACCACGGAATTCCAGTTTACCATGGAATTCCAGTTCACCATGGGAGTCCAGTTCACCATGGGGGTTCAGTTTACCACGGAAGTCCAGTTTACCACGAAATTCCAGTTTTGTCTCGTATTCACCACACAGTGGCATTGGCGACTCAAAATATCGAGCTTTTTTTTTTGTTTGTTTTACAACCGAATTCGAACCAAAAATTGGCCCCGCTCGTTCCTCTGGGTTTGCCGACCGCCCCCTTGGGTCTCGCAGCTCCGGTGGCGTTATCCTGTCGCCTACTCTCACCCCAACGGCTCCAAACGTTTCCGGGAGAGAAGAGGCCCACGCTTCACCACGCCCCCGCCCACCGTGTTCCGACGCCGCTCGCGGGAACGTCCGGCACGCCGCCGGGACCGTGCCGGGCCGGGAAGTCGATCGTGCCCGGCTCGCTCAAACTTCCTACGCAGCCGTAACGCAGCCGACCGCGACCGATCGCGGAGACCCCCGCACCGCAGACCGAACGCAAGTCACAAGGCCACCGGGGCACGGGGAAACTGCACGCTCCGCTACAAATTGGGTCCGGTGCAGCCACGAGGAGATGACGTTTCGCGACGACCGGCGGGGCGGCGAACATCCCCCGGCACGAACGGGGAGCGGCGCATTGCCGCGAGGGATGCACCGCGGAGAGGGGGGGGGGGGCCGGGGGGGGGGGGGCCGGGGCAGCGCAAAACCCGAGGACGCGGGGGCGGCAGCGCCACGCGACACAAAGCGCAGGGAAGCAGGGCCTACGGGCGGCGAGGCACGGTAGGACCAGGGCTGGGCAAGGTGGGCAAGGGTAGGACGAGATGGGGGGGACGAGAGGGGAGGCGAGGAGGGGAGGGGAGTGAGGGCAAGGCAGGGCAGGGCAGGGTGGGCAAGGGTAGCGCGGTAGAGAGAGGGGGCAAGGTGCGTGAAGGCAGGGCAGCACCTCCAGGTAAGGCACGCCGGTGTTGGGGGGCTGCGGGTAGTCGTGCAGGGGCCGCTCCTCGTCGAAGAACTTTCCGGCGCGGCCGTTGCAGGCGGGCTGGAAGAGGCCGTAGTTGAGGGCGTCGCTGAGGCTCTGCGTGAGCGTCTGCAGGATGCGCTGCTTGGCCTCGCGCACCAGCGCGTCCGGGTTGAAGCGTAGGCACTTCTGCGAGCGAGAGAGAGAGCACGAAACACGTGTCATTCCTCTTGTAGCGCCGCCCACCACCACCACCACGTTCCAATCCCTGGTTACCACATTCAGATAAGCCCCTCCCCCCCCCCTTAACTTGCATTTAAGGGCTGGTCTCTTGGAGTTTTGCCTCACTTGACGCGGTAATTTTAGCCGTGACGGTCCCACCTGCTGACGGAGACTTGCGTTGCCTCCGAAACGTCGTGGTTTATTATCTTATTTATATTATTACTTCCATTAATTTTATTTTTTACCCACGTGACTTTACCGAAAAAGCCTAAGAGTGCGAGTACATCTTCTTGGTTCTTTCGGTAAAGCCACGTAGAAGGGGAGTAATAAAATAATAAAAATAAAACATGATAAAATAATTCTCACGACGCTTCGGCCACAACGCAAGCAGCCGTCCTCAGGTGAAGACCAGGTCTGTCGGGGAGACAGCGTCTGAAAAGTGTGAGTACAGATCATCGGTTGACACGCAGGTGCTTCGCAGCCAACGTTACGATTCGTTGCCAAGCAAAACGATGCTCGTTTAACCCGGAAAAGCCTCGCCGAGTCTCAAGACCCAAGAGGGTCCTGCCCAGCTTTCCTGCTCCTTTGCCCGGCGCCGCCCCCGTTCGACCGCCCTCACCGTCTGGTGGAGCTCGGGCACGCCGACGCGCACCACCATCGTGTTGAGGCCAGCGTCTTCGCCCGCGGCTCCCGGCGTTCGCTCCGCAGTGGCGCGGATCGTGTCGTAGATGGTCTCCTCGCGCGACGACCCCTCCCCGTCGGACTCGCCGCCGCCGCCGCTGCCCTCCGAGCCGCTGGCGGCCGCCTCATCCTCGCTGGGAGGGGGGCTCACAGGCATGGCTGCCGCCACCGCCGCCACGTTTCACATCACTGCGGGGGGCGGGAGGGCACGCGACGACACCGGCACACGGTCACTCACGGGGCGGGTCACGGACGGCGACTCCACTGGCACGGCACGGTGTCCGACGTTTCGCGCCACGCGCCGGGGGCGTCTCGTTCTTCTTCTTCAGGATCGAGCTTCGTTCGCCCGGCAAAAGCGGAACGGAATGCCGGGCAGACACACGGCGGTTTGGTTTCGCTGTCCTTCCCACGCGCACCTCCGATTAGCGCGGCTGGCTACGTACGGTGCGAAAGAAGTTCAACACTATGAGACCTCCTTTGCCAGTGGGAAATTATAGTAATAGATTTTTACCCTTTCAACTGGTACAAAAACTGACACCTTTATACAAGCGATCATGTTTGCAATAACCACAACACAAGCAGTCAAAATGCAAACAAAAAGAAACAACTCTGATGATGATAATGATATGCACTGTCCTTGATGTTGATTGGTCCACACCCGAGACAGCTTTTCTTAGAGCCTAGTCTCCATTGGTGTTGGACCAGATGACGCCAAAAGGCGTACAACTCAAAGACAGCGCACTATCAGAGTATTGAGAGCTCGGGGTAAGCATTTACACTATGAGACATCTCCTTTACCAGTGGCAAATTATAGTAGTAGGTTTTTACCCTTTCAACTGGTACAAAAACTGACACCTTTCTACAAGGCATCATGTTTGCAATAACCACAACACAAGCAGTCAAAATGCAAACAAAAAGAAACAACTCTGATGATGATAATGATGATGCCTTGTATAAAGGTGTCAGTTTATGTACCAGTTGAAAGGGTAAAAACCTATCACTAGAAGTTCAAAATTCGAACAATACGTACATCCGCCCACAGCTAATGCCGAGTTAACTGCAACTCAAGCGATTGTTTGACGGACAGAGAGCGGCGGATGGACAGGCAGACACACAGACAAGCACGTGGGTGGATGGAGGAATACAATGCACGGACAGAATGGAAAAACTTAAGCTTGCACGACAACCACAACCGCTATTCACCACAAAGTGGCGGTGACGTCACCATGGCTATCGTGTCGTGGCGAGGCGCTGGTGCCAGGTTAGGTGCACCGCGTAGCCTCGACAGACTCGCTCGCTCTCGTAGAGAGACGACGATGATTATGATTACGACTGCCGTAAGTCGCCGCTCACCCGACCCAGATTCACAGAGGCCTCGGAAATTCCCCGGCGCGCACAGTTGAGAGCGGTGGCACGGCAGTTGGCGCACCTGCGCTACGTAATGTGACAAGCTTGATTCGATTTTCCGGTCACGGACAATATCAGTGGCGAGTGATCAACTGGTCCGAAGTCTGAGACTCACACAGAGACCCACAGACTCACACAGAGAACTATAGACTCACACAGAGACCCATAGCCTCACACAGAGACCCATAGACTCACACAGAGACCCATAGACTCACACAGAAACCCATAGACTCAGACAAAGACCCATAGACTCGTACAGAGACCCATAGACTCACACAGAGACCCACAGACTCGCACAGAGACTCATAGACTCACACAGAGACCCACAGACTCACACATAGAACCACAGAATCACACAGAGACCCACAGACTCACACAGAGACCCATAGACTCACACAGAGACCCCCAACACCTCCGATAAGCACTATTGGCCACGTACGGTACGAATGAAGTTCAATATAAATACACACACATTACTTGTATTATTCCCATGATCATCAGCATCATCACTCTATCATTATATTTATTCTTCGGTTCGTATTTATAGCCACGGCGAGCCGATGAGTGCGAGCGAGCGAGCGAGAAAGGGGGAATTAATCAATGGCCCCCTTAGGTAAGTGACGTTCACTCTTCAAGGGCAGGGGGAGCGGGGGGCGGTGGGGGGAGCGGTGACTCCGTGTGGCTCGCGAGTCACGTGACGCACCGCGATTTTCCGGTCACGGCCAACATCAGTGGGGAGTGATATATCAACTGGTCCGAGGTCTGAGACTCACACAGAGACCCACAGACTCACACAGAGACCCATAGACTCGCACAGAGACCCACAGACTCACACAGAAACCCACAGACTCGCACAGAGACCTATAGACACACACAGAAACCCATAGACTCAGACAAAGACCCATAGACTCACGCAGAGACCCACAGACTCACACAGAGACCCACAGACTCATCGACCGGCCCACGAGCCGACCCGGTGCTCGTGGTCGCCTTAAAAACGACGCCGCCGCCGCTGCCTTCCCGACAGCCGTACGTGCGCGTGTCGCTCGCTCGCGCACCCACGCACGCACGAACACTCGGCAAGAGAGATTCATTCGTGGGGGGGGGGGCAACTCGGGGCTTATTCGTAAAAATAAATACAATCGGAGGGAAATGAAACGTCAGCTCAAATTCAGACCAGGAATAAACGCACCATGCGGTAATTATTGTAATGACGATGATTTCGACGCGTGACGCGCCGCTGCAGATTACTCACTCGCTCTCGATGAGAGAGAGGACGACTCGGAGAGGATCTGCGGGTCTCTGCGTGAGTCTATGGGTCTCTGTGTGAGTCTATGGGTCTCTATGCGAGTCTATGGGTCTCTGTGTGAGTCTATGGGTCTCTATGCGAGTCTATGGGTCTCTGTGTGAGTCTATGGGTCTCTGTGTGAGTCTATGGGTCTCTGTGTGAGTCTATGGGTCTCTGTGTGAGTCTATGGGTCTCTGTGTGAGTCTATGGGTCTCTGTGTGAGTCTATGGGTCTCTGTGTGAGTCTATGGGTCTCTGTGTGAGTCTATGGGTCTCTGTGTGAGTCTATGGGTCTCTGTGTGAGTATATGGGTCTCTGCGTGAGTCTATGGGTCTCTGTGTGAGTATATGGGTCTCTGCGTGAGTCTATGGGTCTCTGTGTGAGTCTATGGGTCTCTGTGTGAGTCTATGGGTCTCTGTGTGAGTATATGGGTCTCTGCGTGAGTCTATGGGTCTCTGTGTGAGTCTATGGGTCTCTGTGTGAGTCTGTATATACGTTTAACTTCTTTCGCACCGCCCTACGTGGCCGACCGCGCTCATAGGGAGGTGCGCGTGGGGGAAGGACGAAACAAAAACCCAAACGCAAAGAAAGCGGCGCTCAAGAAAAATTCGTTTCCAGCCCAGATTTAAAGGCGCGCAGATCCCGGTGGCTTCCGAATGTATCGGCGGCCTTCTCGGCGCACGGCGAGGCGCGGTGAGCGACGGCGACGGTGACCGGCAGCGGTATTTTTCACTCCGCGCGCCGTTGCCAGAGCGCTCCCGTTCGCGGCAGCGGGGATATTTTGGCGAGCGAGCGAACCGGCGAGAAACTCACCGCGCGTCGTCAACAACTTCCCAACGAGAAGCCCATGTGTTCGTCACTAGTCCCGGCTCATTGTCGCCCCCCCGACCGTGCCCAGCAAGCGTCGCCCGCTGTGCCGGGCAATTGTCGCCCGCTGTATCCTGGCAATTGTCACCCACTGTACCCGGCAATTGTCACCCACTTTACCCGGCAATTGTCACCCACTGTACCTGGCAATTGTTGCCCACTGTATCTGGCAATTGTCACCCACTGTACCCGGCAATTGTCACCCACTGTACCCGGCAATTGTCACCCACTGTACCCGGCAATTATCACCCACTGTACCTGGCAATTATCACCCACTGTACCTGGCAATTGTCACCCACTGTACCTGACAATTGCTGCCCACTGTACCCGGCAATTGTCACCCACTGTACCCGGCAATTGTCACCCACTGTACCTGGCAATTGTTGCCCACTGTATCTGGCAATTGTTGCCCACTGTACCCGGCAATTGCTGCCCACTGTACCCGGCAATTGTCACCCACTGTACCCGGCAATTGTCACCCACTGTACCTGGCAATTGTTGCCCACTGTATCTGGCAATTGTTGCCCACTGTACCCGGCAATTGCTGCCCACTGTACCCGGCAATTGTCACCCACTGTACCCGGCAATTGTCACCCACTGTACCTGACAATTGCTGCCCACTGTACCCGGCAATTGTCACCCACTGTACCCGGCAATTGTCACCCACTGTACCTGGCAATTGTTGCCCACTGTATCTGGCAATTGTTGCCCACTGTACCCGGCAATTGCTGCCCACTGTACCCGGCAATTGTCACCCACTGTACCCGGCAATTGTCACCCACTGTACCTGGCAATTGTTGCCCACTGTATCTGGCAATTGTTGCCCACTGTACCCGGCAATTGCTGCCCACTGTACCCGGCAATTGTCACCCACTGTACCCGGCAATTGTCACCCACTGTACCCGGCAATTGTCACCCACTGTACCCGGCAATTGTCACCCACTGTACCTGGCAATTGTTGCCCACTGTATCTGGCAATTGTTGCCCACTGTATCTGGCAATTGTCGCCCACTGTATCCGGAAATTGCTGCCCACTGTACCCGGCAATTGTCACCCACTGTACCTGGCAATTGTCACCCACTGTGCCTGGCAATTGTTGCCCACTGTATCCGGCAACCGTCACCCACTTTCTCCTGCAACTGTTGCCTCCACTGCCTAGCACGGGGCAGGCGCAGCCCTGTCCATGCCGATGGGGAGATGGGGGGAGGGCAAGGACATTCAAAATCTCAGGGGGTCGAAGGCCACGACACGGTCAATGTTAAGCAAACTTTAAACACGTGTCGAAATATGGAATGGAACGAGTGGCTGGCGGTTACGACGATCCGCGTCTGCCGATGGGCGCATTCCGCTCCGGCTCTCACTCCCCGTGTCGCCGCACTTTTCGGCGTTGCAAGATGCTTCCCCAAAAAACCTCGAACGCCGTCGTCAATAAAGCGTCATGCAGATCTTGGTTACGTGCAAAGATCACCCCCTCTCCGCGTAGCCTGTAACAGATGGCAGGGGCAAGCGCCGTTAGCGAGTAGCACCTATGAAGGCCGGCACGGCACACGAAGGGGTTGGGTGGCCAAGCTTCACGCCCACCCGGCCGCCTTTGTCTCCCCAGTGGCGATGTTTACTACTCACCGCACCAGATGCACATTTGAGGCAGGGTGAGGCTTTCGCCTGCAAGGTTAGGCCCCCGCCTCGCGACAGACCCGACTAAACTAATCTATTTTTATTTATCTGTCTCGTATTGGTTTACCATGCATGCACACAGAAAACACACGTAGCTACGCACACATACCCACGGTGCCCACAGTACCCACGGCACCGGCGATACCCATAGCACCGTACCCACGGTACCGACGACACTCACGGCACCCACGGCAACCCACGGCAACCCACGGCAAGCCACGGCAACCCACGGTACCCCCCGGCAACCCACGGCAAACCCACGGTACCCCACGGCAACCCACGGTACACACGGCAACCCACGGTACCCACGGCAACCCACGATACCCACGGCAACCCACGATACCCACGGTACCCACGGCACCCACGGCAAGCCACGATACTCACCGTACCCGCGGCGCCTACGGCCACCCAGAGAGTCAAGCGAACAAAATGATCGGACGACACCGGCACCGAATTTCGTCGCACCAGAACTCGCCAGCGGTCCGCCACGCACGCAAACCACCGTCGCTCTCTTCGGCTAGTCGCCCAGCTCGCCCGCCTCACTCGCTCGCCCGCTCACCCGCCCGCCTCGCCTCGTGGTTCCCTCTCAACGGGCGTGACACCGCCCCCCCTCCCTCTCTCTGCCAGCACGCCTCACCGTCCGGCAGCCGGCATTCCAGCCCCCCGAGGCTAAATTCGCCACGGCCATGTGGCCCCGCCGTTGGTGACGGTGGGTGCCGCGATCGGGCACGTCCGATCGGGCGCGGCGAATTATTTTTATTTTACCAGGTAAGGGCCCCCCGCCCCTCCCGTCCCCCCCACGCCACTGAGCTACGTAGCTCATTTTTGCAGAAGCGACCCTGGCCAACAAATGATAGCTCAACGAGGTGAGTTGGCTTATCGTCATCGCGTGCACATCTGTGGCAGGCAGATACTCGCGAAACGCACGTTGTTCATTCTAAATACGGAGGGCAACAAAAAAAGAAACAGGGAGGGCACGGAGACAAATCCACGCGACCACTGGGGAAAGAGAGACACCGCAATCTCCAAATATACAGCAGCAGGCATCGTCAGGGTCGGGATCGAACCCACGACCTCCTGCATACCAGGCGAGGTAGTTAACATCTCCTAGCCATCGTGAGGATGATGAGAGACGCAAACTCCAAATATACAGCAGGCGTCAGGGTCAGGATCAAACCCACGACCTCCTGTATACCAGGCGAGGTAGTTAACATCTCCGAGCCACCGTGATGATGATGAGAGACGCAAACTCCAAATATACAGCAGCAGCAGGCGTCAGGGTCAGAATCAGACCCACGACCTCCTGTATACCAGGCGAGGTAGTTAACATCTCCTAGCCATCGTGGCGCCCCAAAGATGGAGCCTCTGCAGCTGTTTATCTGGGTCACTGCCAGCAGAAGATGCCTCCACCAGAGGAAGCTCCCAGGGAGCCTCTCCAGGCGGAGAGGGAAACCGTTGGCCTACTCTTCCGCGCCAGCCAGCAACGTCTCATCGCAAGAGGTGCGAGTTATCCCGCGCATTACCCCACCACACGTGGTCACGGGGTGACCACGTGTAGAGCGAGGTGCATTCTGGATGTGGTGTGCCAGGGTTGCGCCGATATGATCCCAGTCGGCGAGCCAGATGGCACCGGCTGAAACTAAACCCGGCTCATGTAGAAAAAAGTCAAATATCCGCCCCCCCCCCCCATAGACTTGAGGAAGCCGCTGGGAGCGATGCACTTTTAAATCATCTACGTTGAAAACTCACACAACGGACTGTTAGAAGCGAGCACCTATGAAGGCCGGCACGGCACACAAGGGGGTGGGTGGCCAGCACCACGCCTGACCGCCTTTGTCTCCCTAGCGGCGATGTTTACACACCGCACCGGATACTCATTTGAGGCCGAGTCGACCTAGCGGAGACACAGGACCGGTTCAGATAATCGTCACCGGTGTTGGCCGTGAGCGGGAATCGAACTCGGGCCGCCAGGTTCGTAGCGCTGGCTGCTACACCACCACTACAATAGCACTCCCGGAACACATACGCACGCACACACACACATACACACGCATACACGTACATTCTATGGGCAGCAGAGGGCATCGCAGATGAAGCCACCGAACTATCCACTCACATCGAAGCTCCCCACCTTCGCCAACACGCATCTACCGGCGTGGTGGAGTTTGGCCACAACAACCTCATCCAGCAGCAGATTGGCCAGGGCCAAGGACGATATAACGATGGCGACGATTTACTATTGCAACAGAATCACGCAACTTCGTTGGCACCGCCGTACGTAGCCAACCGTGGCTAATGGTAAGTGCGGGGGAAGGACAACAAACGATGGGTCTCTGTGAGTCTATGGGTCTGTGCGTGACTCCATGGGTCTCTGTGTGAGTCTGTGGGTCTCTGTGCGAGTCTATGGGTCTCTGTGTAAGTCTATGGGTCTCTGTGCGAGTCTATGGGTCTCTGTGCGAGTCTATGGGTCTCTGTGTGAGTCTATGGGTCTCCGTGTGAGTCTATGGGTCTCTGTGTGAGTCTATGGGTCTCTGCGTAAGTCTATGGGTCTCTGTGTGAGTCTGTGGGTCTCTGTGTGAGTCTGTGGGTCTCCGTGTGAGTCTATGGGTCTCCGTGTGAGTCTATGGGTCTCCGTGTGAGTCTATGGGTGTATGTGCGAGTCCATGGGTTTCTGTGTCAGTCTATGGGTCTCTGTGTGAGTCTATGGGTCTCTGCGTGACTCCATGGGTCTCTGCGTGAGTCTATGGGTCTATGTGTGAGTCTATGGGTCTCTGTGTGAGTCTATGGGTCTCCGTGTGAGTCTATGGGTCTCTGTGTGAGTCTATGGGTTTCTGTGTCAGTCTATGGGTCTCTGTGTGAGTCTATGGGTCTCTGCGTGACTCCATGGGTCTCTGCGTGAGTCTATGGGTCTCTGTGTGAGTCTATGGGTCTCTGTGTGAGTCTATGGGTCTCCGTGTGAGTCTATGGGTCTCTGTGTGAGTCTATGGGTCTCTGTGTGAGTCTATGGGTCTCCGTGTGTGTCTGTGGGTCTCTGTGTGAGTCTGTGGGTCTCTGTGTGAGTCTATGGGTCTCTGTGTGAGTCTATGGGTCTCTGTGCGAGTCTATAGGTCTCTGTGAAAGTCTATGGGTCTCTGTGCGAGTCTATGGGTCTCTGTGCGAGTCTATGGGTCTTTGTGTAAGTCTATGGGTCTCTGTGCGAGTCTATGGGTCTCTGTGCGAGTCTATGGGTCTCTGTGTGAGTCTGTGGGTCTCTGTGTGAGTCTATGGGTCTCTGTGTGAGTCTATGGCTCTCTGTGCGAGTCTACGGGTCTCTGTGTGAGTCTATGGGTCTCTGCGTGAGTCTATGGGTCTCTGTGCGAGTCTGTGGGTCTCTGTGCGAGTCTACGGGTCTCTGTGTGAGTCTATGGGTCTCTGCGTGAGTCTATGGGTCTCTGTGCGAGTCTATGGGTCTCTGTGTGAGTCTATGGGTCTCTGCGTGAGTCTATGGGTCTCTGCGTGAGTCTATGGGTCTCTGTGCGAGTCTATGGGTCTCTGTGTGAGTCTATGGGTCTCTGTGTGAGTCTATGGGTCTCTGCGTGAGTCTATGGGTCTTTGTGCGAGTCTATGGGTCTCTGTGTGAGTCTATGGGTCTCTGCGTGAGTCTATGGGTCTCTGCGTGAGTCTATGGGTCTCTGTGCGAGTCTATGGGTCTCTGTGTGAGTCTATGGGTCTCTGCGTGAGTCCATGGGTCTCTGTGCGAGTCTCCGTGTGTTGAACTTCTTTCACACCGTAACGCGACCAACCGTGGCTAATCCGAGGCGCGTCTCACGGCATCGAAATCGCGACGGAGCAATCCGCCCGCTAACCTGCGCGCACGGCGCTTCGCCGTTCAATTATTCAAATTGAAAATGAACCAGGGCTGAGGCTCGGGGTACGGCGTTTGTTTACGTCGTCGTCACGGCTACGACGGAGGGGGGGCGGCGGGGGGGGGGGGGGGGGCGGGGGGGGGGGCGGGGGGGGGGGTCACTTGGCCATCAATTATGGATGAGGGGGGAGAGGGGGTACATTGAGGGTGGAAGGGGGGAGGGGTCGTGTAAGTGACCGGGCGACTCACAACGGCCCCCGTCAAAAAGACAACGAGCTGACGGTGACGGTGACATCCGAGTCAGCGGCGCGTCTCGTCAGGTCGTCGAGGGGATTCTCAACTGCCAGGTCGGAGGCCGCCGGTGAGCCGGCCACTCGCGGTTAGCCCCGGTGCTCTCAGCTGCGGCGAGTTGACGGTTTCTCGGTCCGGTCGCAAGTGACTTACGTAGAGACTCGTAGACTCACACAGAGACCCGTAGACTCGCGCAGAGACCCGTAGACTCACGCAGAGACCCGTAGACTCACACAGAGACCCATAGACTCACACAGAGACCCATAAACCCACACAGAGACCCATAGACTCCCATAGAGACCCATACACCCACACAGAGACCCGTAGACTCACACAGAGACCCATAGACTCACACAGAGACCCATAGATTCACACACAGTCCCATAGATTCACACACATTCCCATAGATTCACACAGAGACCCATAGACTCACACAGAGACCCATAGACTCACACAGAGACCCATAGACTCACACAGAGACCCATAGATTCACACACAGTCCCATAGATTCACACACAGTCCCATAGATTCACACAGAGACCCATAGACTCACACCCATAGAGTCCAATAGATTGACATGCAGATGTGGGGGGTGGGTGGTGGAAAGGATTTAAGACCTCGGCGTGCTAACCACGGCAGCAAGCGCTGCAAAAACTCTCGGGTCCGAAAGGCCTAAATAACAAAAATAACAAAAATAACTAAAGTAAGACGGCCCGGGATGGGGGTGGGGTGAGTGATGAATTGCCGCGTCTACCCCCACGGCGGCGTGCCAGAGATGCCCTCTGCCCCTCAATTACCGTCAATCGAGGGGGCGCTTTGCCCGCGTGTGTAATTGTTGCTCGATGGAACGTCACCGCCGCTCCCCCGAGCAAAAACTGCCGGGCCGGGCAGGGGGCCATGGGGCGGTGCGGGATTTTTTTTTGTTATCGTCGAGATCGTTCCAGCGCCGCCGACGACACAAGGACCCCACCCCCCACCCATAGACTCACACAGAGACCCATAGACTCACACAGAGACCCATTGACTCACACAGAGACCCATAGACTCACACAGAGACCCATAGACTAACACAGAGACACATAGACTCACACAGAGACCCATAAACTCACACAGAGACCCATAGACTCACACAGAGACCCATAGACTCACACAGAGACCCATAGACTCACACAGAGACCCATAGACACAGAGACCCATAGACTTACACAGAGACCCATAGACTCACACAGAGACCCATAGACTCACACAGAGACCCATAGACTCACACAGAGACCCATAAACTCACACAGAGACCCATAGACTCACACAGAGACCCATAGACACAGAGACCCATAAACTCACACAGAGACCCATAGACTCACACAGAGACCCATAGACACACACAGAGACCCAGAGACACACACAGAGACCTATAAACTCACACAGAGACCCATAGACCCACACAGAGACCCATAGACCCACACAGAGACCCACAGACTCAGACAGAGACCCATAGACTCACACAGAGACCCACAGACACAGAGACCCATAGACTTACAGAGGCCATTACCGCCATCACCATCATCAGTGTCATCACCACCACCACGATCATGGCTACCATTGCTATCGCCACCACCATCGTCGTCATGACCATTTATATCGTCATCGTCATCGCCATCATCACCGCCCTTATCACCATCATTACTACCACCGCCACCATCATCATCGCTGCCGCCACCACCACCATCGCCATCATCTCACCACCAAAGACTAAAGTGCGTACCATATGTGTACGCACACAAAATCAATGAAAATGCCGCTGTGACTGTCATGCAGGTTACTCTCAATCGGCAGGGCTGTTGCGCGTCGCTTGAAGAAGAACAATGAAGTGGATCTCCGAGGTAGCTCTTTGAGATCCGCCTCCGTTCGCCAACACAGGAAGGGCTGCGCCGCTCGGCGTGACGACGCGATGCCGATGGGGGGGGGGGGGGGGAGCTGCAGGAAACCGAGGGCGCCTCATCATTTTGTATCGTCCAGGGTCAACGCGGGGGGGGGGGGGGGTAGGTCTGCTCACCGCCGGTGGCACCTCTAGCGCCCCCCCCCCACCACCACCAAGCTCCCCTCCCCCCATATCCCCCCCCCCCGTACCCCCACCCCCTACTTCCTGGCTCCGGCGCCGTAACTACGCCGCTGCGCTTGAAAGAACCCGCCCGGTCCTCTTCTCGTTCACATTTGGTGGTGGCCGGTCGGGCGGTCGGGCGGGCGGGGGGGGGGGGCTGAGAGGGGGGCTGAGAGGGGGGCTGAGAGGGGGGTCACGCGAGAGAGGGACAGCAGGGGGGGGGGAGAGGGGGGGGGGCATCTGGGGGTGGGAAGGGGAGGACGCGCACAAGAAGCACTCCCGCGGCCCGCGCCGCACCTTGAGGCCGTCACGCGGGGCGTCCAAAGGGGGCTCTCGGCCGCTGGCGAGGAGGTCACGGGGGTGGGCAGGCCCCAAGCAGGCGCCGTGGGGCTGCTCGACCGAGATGACCGCTCCTGGCCGATGCACCCAGAGAGCCGTGCTCCCCACTGCGCCAACACTCGCCACCTTTTATCCGGCGCTCCGCTCTCCGCTGCGAGCGTCGCTCCTCCGCCCCCCCCCCCGGTGTCAGTCGCCGGAGGGCGACCGCCTCCAGACTACCCGGTAGCTTCCCTTTCGGCGTGTGTGCGTGCGTGCGTGCGTGCGTGCGTGCGCGCGTGCGTGTGTGCGTGTGTGCGTGTGTGCGTGTGTGTGTGTGCGTGCGCGCGTGCGCGTGCGTGTGTGCGTGTGTGCGTGTGTGTGTGTGCGTGTGTGCATGTGTGTGCGTGCGTGTGTGCGTGTGTGTGCGTGTGTGCGTGTGTGTGTGTGCGTGTGTGCATGTGTGTGCGTGCGTGTGTGCGTGTTTGTGTGCGTGCGTGTGTGTGTGCGTGTGTGTGTGCGTGCGTGTGTGTGTGCGTGCGTGTGTGTGTGCGTGTGTGTGCGTGCGTGTGTGCGTGTGCCGAACTTCTCTCGCAACCGTACGTAGCCCGCCGTGCTGATCGGACAACGACGTGACCCCCCCCTCCCCTCCTCCCTCCTCCCCCTCCTCCCGCTCCTGTCCTGCTGCTCGTCCGCAGAGGCCGATCTTGACACCGCCGGTTACCGGTCATCGGCAAGTCAACTCAGCACGCTCAAAAAAAGACACGGATGCCCCGTGGGGCCTGTAACCGACTGTTGGGGCGGAAAGTAGCACCGGCTAAGGCCGGCACGGCACGCGACGGGGTGGGTGGCCAGCATCCATGCCCGGCCGACTTTGTCTCCCCAGTGGCGATGGTTTTTTTTTTTTTCACACGTCGCACCAGCTACTCATTTCAGGCCGAGTCGATCTAGGGGAGGCCCAGGACAGGTTCAGACAATTGTCACCGGGGGTTGGGCAGCCGCGGAGCCGGGGTTCGTAGCGGCGCGGAGCAGCGGCTCGGAGCGGCGGCGCTAACCGCTGCGCCACCGCTCCCCACGCGCGCGCTAAAAGGGGCGGTTGGGCGAGGCTGGGTCGTCGTGTCCGTCGGGGTAATGCATACACGCCGGGAAGTGTTCCATTACCCTCCACCACCACCACCACCGCCCCCCCCCCCGTACACCACCGTCCTCTCGTGCCAGCGGCCTCGGTAAAAATAGCTGGGGGGGGGGGGTGGGGGGGGGGTGGAGACGGGGCAGAAGGGGTAAGGGGGGGTGATGGCCGTGCGTCTCTCCGGAGCAACGGTGACGCCGCCACCGCTCCCACCGCTCCCACCGCTCCCTCGGCCTCCCTCGGCCCCGACCCTCGAAGGCAACTTGAGCCGCCCGCGGCCCCCGTCCGCGAAGGGGCCCGTGGTGGTCTCAGCGTGCGTGGAGGGGCGGCTGGTGACGACGACTGTGACGATGATTGACGTAATGACAGGCCGACTCGCTACATGCCTGCCTGACTAAAAACTCACCTATCTGTATACCGAGCCAACCACCCACTCACCTACCTGAATGTGTAGCCCAGTAGCTACTCACCTATCTGTATACCTAGCCAACCACCCACTCACCTACCTGAATGTTTAGCCCAGCAGCTACTCACCTATCTGTATACCTAGCCAACCACCCACTCACCTACCTGAATGTCTAGCCCAGAAGCGACTCACATATCTGTATACCTAGCCAACCACCCACTCACCTACCTGAATGTGTAGCCCAACAGCTACTCACATATCTGTATACCTAGCCAACCACCCACTCACCTACCTGAATGTGTAGCCCAGCAGCTACTCACCTATCTGTATACCTAGCCAACCACCCACTCACCTACCTGAATGTCTAGCCCAGCAGCCACTCACCTATCTGTATACCTAGCCAACCACCCACTCACCTACCTGAATGTGTAGCCCAGCAGCTACTCACCTATCTGTATACCTAGCCAACCACCCACTCA
Organism: Lampetra planeri; assembly: GCF_965212315.1. Classification (NCBI taxonomy): domain Eukaryota; kingdom Metazoa; phylum Chordata; class Hyperoartia; order Petromyzontiformes; family Petromyzontidae; genus Lampetra; species Lampetra planeri. The sequence goes on from NC_136170.1 coordinate 1,791,503, forward strand.
CCTACCTGGATGTCTAGCCCAACAGCTACTCACCTATTTGCATACCTAGCCAACCACCCACTCACCTACCTGAATGTCTAGCCCAACAGCTACTCACCTATCTGTATACCTAGCCAACCACCCACTCACCTACCTGAATGTGTAGCCCAGCAGCCACTCACCTATCTGTATACCTAGCCAACCACCCACTCACCTACCTGAATGTCTAGCCCAGAAGCGACTCACCTATCTGTATACCTAGCCAACCACCCACTCACCTACCTGAATGTCTAGCCCAGCAGCCACTCACCTATCTGTATACCTAGCCAACCACCCACTCACCTACCTGAATGTGTAGCCCAGCAGCTACTCACCTATCTGTATACCTAGCCAACCACCCACTCACCTACCTGGATATCTAGCCCAACAGCTACTCACCTATTTGCATACCTAGCCAACCACCCACTCACCTACCTGAATGTCTAGCCCAACAGCTACTCACCTATCTGTATACCTAGCCAACCACCCACTCACCTACCTGAATGTTTAGCCCAGCAGCTACTCACCTATCTGTATACCTAGCCAACCACCCACTCACCTACCTGAATGTTTAGCCCAGCAGCTACTCACCTATCTGTATACCTAGCCAACCACCCACTCACCTACCTGAATGTTTAGCCCAGCAGCTACTCACCTATCTGTATACCTAGCCAACCACCCACTCACCTACCTGAATGTTTAGCCCAGCAGCTACTCACCTATCTGTATACCTAGCCAACCACCCACTCACCTACCTGAATGCTTAGCCCAGCAGCTACTCACCTATCTGTATACCTAGCCAACCACCCACTCACCTACCTGAATGTTTAGCCCAGCAGCTACTCACCTATCTGTATACCTAGCCAACCACCCACTCACCTACCTGAATGTCTAGCTCAGCAGCTACTCACCTATCTGTATACCTAGCCAACAACCCACTCACCTACCTGAATGTTTAGCCCAACAGCGACTCACCTATCTGTATACCTAGCCAACCACCCACTCACCTACCTGAATGTCTAACTCATCAGCTACTCACCTATCACCCAATATAACTATCAACCTAACTACTCACTCACCAAGCAATATATCTAACTTACCGGCTAGTCACCTATTCCCCAATCTGACTATCCACCTAACCACCAACTCACCTACCTGCATGGCTAGCTAACCAACGACTCACCTATCACCCACTATAACTATGCACCTAACCAACCACTCACTTACCAATATATCTTAGCTACCTGACCATTGCACTCACTTATCCCTTTCACCTAACAATCCACCTACCCACTCACGGACTCTCTCATCCACCCACGCACATAATTACCTTTCAAAACACTCACCGACTTGCAAGCCCAAATACCCAATCACTTGATTACCCACCAGCCGAGCCAATTCATCAACCCACCTACTTGCCTTCATGTACTAGATACCGGTACACCAACACCCCACCACCAACACCCTACTTATCCCACATACTCGACCAATTTTACAACCCACTCCCCTCTACTGCCCAATTCCTGACGTTGGGAATCAGCAATTGATCACTGGTTTAACCGGTGATAGTTCAACAACCCTAGTGACTACCCAGCTACTTGCCTGTCTGTCTGCCTGTATACCGATCAACTTATACAGGTAGGAACAACAGGTTCCACACTGCCCACCAGGGATTATTTGCCTGTCTGTCGTGCATATTTGTCTGTCGTGCAATCTACGCAGTTCAGTGACTGTGACTGTCTTGGCATATTGCAGTTTGCTTGACTGCAAAAGTTTTCTGTCGCGATCGCCAACGTTCAGTCCAACCATCGGCGGTGTGGAGATAGTTGCGGTGTTCGCAACCTCCAACACGACTATGGTATCCAACACGGATCGCACGAATGCGCTGGCCAACCAAGTTCCTACCTGCCCACTCCGAAGGAACGTGCTATACAACGCACCTATCGATTGACCCATTCCCTCTCGATTGCCGATGGCCTGTACATTTAACAATGTACACAGACGCTGTCTTTCCGACAGACCTGTTCTTCACCTGAGGACGGCCGCTTGCGTTGTGGCCGAAACGTCGCGAGAATTGTATTTTATCATGTTATATTTGTATTATTTTATTATTTCCCTTCTACGTGACTTTACCGAAAGAACCAAGAAGATGAATCCCTGAAGTCCACAATGTACATAATGTAGCCTGCCTGCCTGCCTGCTATTAGAGACGGGCCATTCCCAGAAACGTCACCAATTACATATTTGTCATTTAAAGGCCACAGAGAGTTACTGACAAATGTGTTGAGTTGTATTATTATTTATTTATTTGCCAATGCAGCAGCAGCAACATCGGCGGATAATTTGTCTCAAATGTAAAAGTTAGGCTCGGGCCTGCGCTAGGCCCAAATAACGTCAGCGCCACGTCTTGCGGGTCGGAGAATTTCTGGATAACGGAGCGCTCGGCTCTGCGGATTATAACTTTTATTAATTCGAGTTGAGAATGGATTAGTGTAATCCATTCGTTATTAAACTATTTGATTTAATTTTGCGTCGAGCGTGGAGTTTTTTGTCCTTTCCCCTCAGAGGAATTACACGAAAAATTTTAATTCAACAAATTATTTGGCGACGCTTTTGCACGACACTGCGATGGTGAGCGAACTAGCAAAAACTTACGAGTTTTATACGTGGCTCCTTTCACACACACACACACACGCGGGCACGTCCTCCACCCGGTGCCTTACAGAATATAACCCGAAGCCTTAGCAACACCTTAACCCTTAAGAGGTAGTTACTGAATAGAACCCTTTACAAGTAATAAATAACCCGTTACAAACAATACTGAATAAAACCTTCAACGAATAGAACTCAATCAACCCCTCAACAATTAATCTGGTACAGGGACTGCACTCTACTTACGAACATTCGACTTACAAACTTTCAGAGATACGAACAAACCTGTCCATATGTCCAGTTGCATGTTCAGACCGAGAGTCGTAAGTTCAACCGCCGCGCATTAGACGAGCAGTGGTGGCATCTACATCTGCAGAACGTAAAACAACAGTGGCATCTACATCTACAGGAGATTATAAAACCTATAAAGCCATTCTTCGTGTTTAGTGTACACGCCGTACAACACATGTCTGCGTGCACGCTCGTGTCCGTCATTCAACAGGAGGCGTGTACCGGATTAATTGCTCCTGTGGCCAAAGCCACGTTGATAAGACGAGACGAATGATCAGCGTGCGACTAAAAGAACACCAACGAAATATTAACTGTCGGCAGTTGCAGATCACGCGTGCCAAACAGGACATTCAATTGATTTTGATATTATGCATACGAGTTTTATTTATTAGATCGCCTAAATATACAATGTATTGTTAGACCCGCCACCACTCGACACAGCCAAATAGTAAGGGTTTGTCACGTAAACAGAACGTGCCAATTCGTTACTAGTTCTGCACACCGGTTGTGTGTTGTAGAGTAATTCCACGACAACATTCACAATTTGAGTACCACTAATACGGTTTTTCCCCTTTTTTTGGCAACAAAACTGACATCTTTTGCAAGGAATCATGTTTACATTAACCACAATACTTGCAGTCAAATGCAAAAAAAAACAATACTCTGATAATTTATGCATTGTCCTTGAAACTGATTGGTCCACACCAGAGACAGCTTTCTTTAGAGCCTAGTCTCATATGGTGTTCGACCAGATGACGCCAAAAGGCGCACAGTTCAAAGACAACGCATTATCAGAGTAATGAGAGCTCGGGGTGAGCAGCTACTTCATGTAGCTATTAGTATATTTTGGTACTGGTGTAATGCGGGCGTAAACGGCTTCGCGGATATGACGTCATGGGGGGGAGGAGTTAGGTCACGTGTGAGAGAGGGGTGAGGTCTTAAAGAAGAGATACCGGAAGAGACGGGAGAGTGTGGGAGAGAGAGTTAGAGTGAGGCCACGCAGGGCGGAGGTTGGAGAGTGGCGAGATCGCCACACACGCAGAGTAAGACTCGGCACCGTCGGCCAGCGGTGACCGAGCACGGGGGAACGTGGAGCAACGGTGCAGCGGTGGAGCTGCGGTGAGGGCAGCCGGAGGACTGCACAGGGGATCTGCAGCGGAGCTGCAGAGGCGAGGAGGCTACGGGAGCGAAGGCAGCTGTGGAGTTGCCAAGCGGAGGGGCTCTGAGCGAGGGCCGTGTGGGACAAGTGTAAGAACCCAAATAAAGGACAACGGAGACAGACCCGGTGATCGAGTCCTTTATTACACTGGCAAAGGAGGTCCCATGATGTAATTTGAGTACCGTGAGATTTTTCCGGCACATTACAACCACCAGCATCATCAGACTGTATCCTGACGAGGCCGGTTGCAATTAGCGAATTGTAAATTTTGAGGTTTTGTATAAAACTAGTTACTACTGGCCAAGACTAATTAGAGAATCTAAATGAAATTGAGAGAAGTAAAAATAACTTATTTTAACGGCCCTGACAGCTACAGGCTTAGTGCTGCTTGGAAGCTTATTATTAAGTGATACGCCGTTTAATTGCATGCTTGTGCGGGTCATTCCACCGCATGTTGATAAACTGTGAGCAGCCAATATCAGATACTGCATATCCTTCGATCAATACAATGTACACACATTATGCACGTTGATCAACTGTGATTAACCCAACCAATAATTAGTGCTGCATTTTCCCAGATTCAACGCGATCCATTGTAACTACCATTGGAACCTCATTTGCCAGTAAAGAAATATGATAATTGGTTTTTTACCCTTTTATCTGGCAACAAAACTGACACTTTTTTTTTTGGCGTCATCTGGTCCAACACCATGTGAGACTAGGCTCTAAGGAAAGCTGTCTCGGGTGTGGACCAATCAACTTTAAGGACAGTGCATACATTATCAGAGTTGTGGTTTTTGTTTGCATTCCGACTGCAGGTATTGTGGTCTATGCAAACATGACTCCTTGTAAAAAAGGTGTCAGTTTTGTTGCCAGATAAAAGGGTAAAAAACCAATTATCATGATAACTACATTAACGACACCGCCCCCCTCTGCTCTTCACACATGATAGGCCCGCAGTGATGACATCACCTTCACCCCTCGATCTACGACCGAAACGGGAGGAAGACTTCTTCACAATTCTCGCTAATCGTCCGATGAAGCTGGTTGTTGATAATTGGTTTTTTACCCTTCTATCTGGCAACAAAACTGACACCTTTTTACAAGGAGTCATGTTTGCATAGACCACAATACCTGCAGTCATAATGCAAACAAAAAACACAACTCTGATAATGTGCACTGTCCTTGAAGTTGATTAGTCCACACACCGAGACAGCTTTCCTTAGAGCCTAGTCTCACATGGGTTGGACCAGATGACGCCAAAAGGCGCACAACTCAAAGACAATGCACCATCAGAGTATGAGAGCTCGGGGTAAACATTTACACCATTGGAACCTCATTTGTGTTTTTGTTTGCATTATGACTGCAGGTATTGTGGTCTATGCAAACATGACTCCTTGTAAAAAAGGTGTCAGTTTTGTTGCCATATAGAAGGGTAAAAAACCAATTATCATATTTTTACAGGCAAATGAGGTTCCAATGGTGATGCTGGTTGTTGTTTTTGTAATCACCAGCGAAACGGCACGGTGCTCGTAAGCGTTGTGGGTTTACTCTACAACGCACGGCCGGTGTGAGTCCTGAACTACAACCTTGACTCTCTCCTCCGGTTGCCAGAACATTGCTCCCGGGACAGAAGCTCCCTCCTTCACTCAGCTGTCCGGATAATGAAAACTGCCTCCAGCCGATGAACGCACCGTCAGCGAAATCACCGTCGAATGCCGAGCGGAGCACACACGCACGCAGAGCATCTCCTAACTTCACCGCACGCCTTGTAGGGGGGGGCGGGGAGAACTTGTGAGTCGTTGACCTGCGGTGAACCCAATGATTGTGCCGATTAGATGTTGCCACTAATGTCCGCTGTGGCCGTTGTTCGCAACTGAACCCGATGGAAATCACGACAAAAAAAATATCTAAAAACTGGCACGTTTCGTTCACGTGGCTGCCGGGTGACGGCGGGTTTAACGACGCGTTGACGTTCACACGACGTAGAAAAACCTCGATGACGTATACACACTGGGGAAGAGCGGGGAGGGAGTCGTCAGAGCGGGAAGAGCGCACGCCGAATCGTTCGAATGAATTCGCGAAACGCCGGCCGCGTACCCGTCGCCACGCTGGCGGCGACGAGGAGGGAGAGCGAGTCAACGAGAGCCGGCGGTTGAGGTCCCCGTTCCCAAGGGAATAGATCACTCATTGGACGTGACCCCCGCTTCGCCCCGAGGGCACAGGTCATCGCAACGGCGTCACGTGACCACGTGACCGCCCCCTCCACCCACCTACCCCGGTGACTCTTGGACACGATGCCAACGTCAGGGCAGTGAACCTGTAACCACCCCCACCACCACCACCCTCCTGCGCTACATTCCTCGTGACCAACCGCGCAGCACGTCAAGTTTTCAATGAGCGACACGGGCTGTCGCAAACATTAGAGTTTAACGAAGTGGCCTCGTCGTCGTGTGGAAATTCACAGCGGACAAATACTCGAAACGCGTGACGTCGATTCTAGACATGGAAGGACAAACCGGAGGGCCCGGAGATTAACCATCGCGAGAGAGACAACGCAAACTACAAATATGCGGCAGCAGGCGTCGTCAGGGTCGAGATCGAAGCCACGACCTCCTGCATACCAGGCGAGGTAGTTAACATCTGCGAGCCACCGTGATGATGATGATGATGATGACAGAGAGCGATACACCACCAATTCCAAATAAACAGCAGGCATCGTCAGGGTCGGGATCGAACCCACGATGTCCTGTACACCAGGCGAGGTAGTCAACATCTCCGAGCCACCGTGATGATGATGATAGAGAGAGATACACCACCAATTCCAAATATACAGCAGGCATCGTCAGGGTCCGGATCAAACCCACGTTGTCCTGTACACCAGGCGAGGTAGTCAACATCTCGTCACCATGGCACACAATGGCAGCACCACTGTGTGGTTCTGGATCTCGATGCCACTGTCAAGGTCTGCTGCTGATGATGCTGCCACGATGAGAGGGCTTCAGCAGAGAGAGAGTTCGTGTGGTGTCGCTGTTCCTCCTCCTCCTACGCTGAAGGAGCGCAGGCCATAGTGGGTTCACCGTGCGGTCCGAAGCGTGGGTTGCAAGGCCACAGTCACACTCCTGCGGCTTTGTGTCTTAAATGTAACCCTACGAATATCTGTGGGTCTCTATGCATCTCTACGAGTCTCTTGAGTGTCTGCTATCGGTCTCCATGAGCTTGCTATACGGTCCTTAGGTTGGGTCGCAAGGAACACTACCGTAGCTCGTTTACTTTTCCCGCTCGCTAAAGGGGATGAGCGCATCGGCCTGGTTTTTCTTCCGACTCCGTACCGATGACGTACTCGTACGTTGTTGTGCGATTCCGTACAGACGACGCGCAAACGTACGTGTGTACGTCATCGGAACGGAATCGGAAGAATAATCGCAAGAGAACGTGAAATAAAATAACTCAATCGGCACCGGGGCTCCCACAAGGCCATGCGGGGAGGGACGTGCGGCAGAGTTTTGACGCCCCGGCTATCGTAGAGTGGCGGCGGTCGTGTCGCTACAGTTCTCCGCGGTGAGCAAAGACGTACTCTTTGGTTCTTTCGGTAAAGTCACGTGGGTAGAAAATAAAACAAATTAAATGACGACGTTTCGGGCGCAAAAACAAGCGTCCGTCATCAGGTGGGACAACCACAGCAAGAAACAATCGCTGAAGCGATGACGGACGCTTGTGTTGCGCCCGAAACGTCGTCATTTAATTTGTTTTATTGTTCTACCTACGTGACTTTACCGAAAGAACCAAAGAGTTTGGATCCCTGCAGTCACGAAAACTTCAAATCTAGAACGCAGAGCCGCTTTCACGTGTTCTGACATTCGGCGGTGAAAATGGGACACCCACACACACACAGACCCACACACACACACACCCCCACACACACAGACCCACACACACACAGACCCACACACACACAGACCCACACACACACAGACCCACACACACACAGACCCACACAGACCCACACACACACCCACACACACCCACCCACACACACCCACCCACACACACACACACCCATCCACACACACACACACCCATCCACACACACACACACCCACACACCCACCCACACACACACACACCCACCCACACACACCCAGCCACACACACACACACCCACCCACCCACACACACACCCACACACCCCCACACACACACCCACACAGACCCACCCACCCACACACCCCCACACACACCCCCACACACAGACCCAACCCTGCAACTTGCAGGCATCTCGGACACGGGGAAGAAGGTTGGTGGGTGGTGGTGGTGGTGGTGTTGGTGGTTAGACGCGTCTCGCAGAAAAACGACGCCGTCAATGAAAATCTAGGCCGAGGTCGTTCCGCAAGCTGGGGGGGGGGGAGAGGAGGAAGGGGGGGCTCCCTAGCCGGTCCGGACTGCCAAGCGCGACGTTCTCATGGCGACAAGGTTCCGAGGCACCGTGCCAAGGAGACGGGGCCCCGGCCCCCACGTCCTAAATCGCCTCGAAGTCGTCAACGAGGAAAAGGGTCTCCCGGTGCTAGCGGCCGCGCTGCAACGGTGCGTCGTCTCCATTGTGAGCCGGACCCCGGGACCGTAACTCTACACACCCCACCCCCTGGCCACCACCCCGGGGGCCGGCGCTTCTTTATACTTGTACACGCTCACGCTCACACACACACGCTCACACTCACTCTCACGCTCTCACACACGCACTCTCTCACGCTCGCACACACTCACTCTCTCACCCTCGCACACGCGCACGCTTACGCACGCACTCTTTCACGCACACACTCTCCCACGCACACGCTCACGCTCTCACCCACGCACGCACTCTCACGCTCTCGCACACGCTCACGCACTCTCACTCTCTCACGCTCTCACCTACGCACACGCTAACGCTCTCACACACGCACACATTCTCACACACTCTCACCTACGCACATGCTCACGCACGCACTCTCACACACTCTCACCCACGCACGCACTCACTCTCTCACGCACTCTCTCACGCACTCACCCACGCACACGCTCACTCTCTCACGCACTCACCCACGCACACTCTCACCCACGCACACACTCACTCTCTCACGCACGCACACACTCACTCTCTCACGCACACACTCACTTTCTCACGCTCACTCACACACTCACACGCTCACGCACGCACTGACGCTCTGCGCGCTAACCGCTAACACTACCGTCACACACACACACAACACACACACACCACCAACTCCGCGAACAGCAAATCACGCCGCTGGGGCGGACGGTTGTGGCTGCGATGTCTTGCGGCGAAGGATTTATCCAAGAACCCTGCGCCGATATTTCACCCGCTGGGGGGTGGGGTGGGGAGCGGGAGGGTTGAGACGGAGCCAGAAACGGCGACCGCCCGATTGCAATTCCGGCTGCCCGCTACTCCACACACCACACACCGCCACCACGGCCATCCATGGGGCAAGGGAGTGTAGGTGGGGGGGGAGCCGAGCCGAGGCCCCCCAAAGCGCGGGGCCCGGGGCTTTCGCCCGCCCGCGCGCCCACCCACCCCCCACGCCCACCCCCTCCTCATTCAAGTTCATGTATTAGGTATAGCCCTGTGAGCCATTCGGCTCTTGAATCGGGTGCAACCGCAACAAACAAACAACAAAAACATCAACAAAAAACACCTTAAAGTGAATATGTGACTAAGTGCAAACAGAAAATCCAAGAAAAGACAGCAAAACATTGCAGAAGCACCGTACACCAACGCTGTGTGCAAAAATCTCAGTGGGATGCAAGTCAAACAACAACAACAACCACAAGACAACTTAGATTAAGGCCATCAGTCTAACTCTGTCCTACAACAATCAAACATGGCTAAACCAATACACTTTTCGAAATCACCAAAATAAAGCCATGAAAGCAATGAAAAGGCGATCATAGGAACTGTGACGGAATTTTCACAATAAATGGCATAAACAACATCCTAGAAGGACGGCTGGACGTTGAGTCCCATTGGGACGTTTGCTCTCGGTTCGATTCCCTCCGCTGTGCTTCCAGCAGTGGAGGGGGAGGAGGTAAAGGCCCCCCCCCCAGCCCGCCCCTGAAGTGGTAAAAGGGGATGGTATTGATTGCACTAAACTCGCATCAAAGGCGATCCCCCACCGGGGCCCTTAAGATGTAATTTCACAGTTTGGCGAGGCTCTCCGCAAGTCAACCCCGCGCGCAAACAGCGAGGAACGGCGTGAAGATTACACAGAGGGCGGGAGAGGCACGGTGTGCGTGAGATTTCTCCGACGGAGGCCATCGGATCGTGCTGTCACCGTCGTCACCGTCACCGTGGCCACGGGCCGGGGTTTGGGAGCCCGACACACAAAAGGGGCCGTCCATAAATGACGTCACGCGATTTTGAACGATTTTGCCCCCCCCCCCCCCTTCGTCACACGGCGTCACAAAAAAAAATAAAACATGATTCAAATCGCTTTAAACTATTGTCATTGTAGTGCGTATTTAATGTGGCGCTGCACTCTGATGTTGTAGAACACATTTATCAAAAAGTATATTTAATTAAGTAGAACGTGTTGCCTACATTTATTTAAAGTTGCAGCATTTTGATGTGACGTCACATTTCTCAAACAACCCCCCCCCCTCGTCGCACATCGTCACAAACGTCTGACCCCCCCTCCCCTCCTCAGGTGCGTGACGTCATTTATGGACGGCCCCTTGATGGAGCCACCCCCAGTGGGAGCCCTCAGAACAAACGGGCTCTCTGTCTCTGCTCGGGAGCAGGCCGCGTTGATCCGCACCGCGCAAGACACAGGAATTCGCTTCCACGGGGCTCTGTGGGGCCCCCATCGATAGGGAGGTGTTTACCTGCACGGCGGGGTGGTGGGGGGGGGTGGTGGGGGGGGGTGGTGGGGGGGGGGTGGTGGGGGGGGTGGTGGGGGGGGGTGGTGGGGGGGGTTACACACCTTTACGTGAGTGCCGCAATTCCCTAGCCCCTGCGACGCTGGCGGCAGAGGCCGCAACCGGGTACCCGATACCCGTACCCTACCCGATAACCGTACCGTACCCGGCCGGGTACGGGTACCCGTTTGCCACCATGGTACGGGTAGGCCGTGAGTCACTGGTGAGTAACCGTTTGTCACTCATTTCCCAACGTCTTGTCTCTTCTCACAATTCAAGTTCCTAGAATCAACCCACCCGCGCCTGCAACATGGCTTCATCCCAGAGGTTGCAATCGGGTACCCGATACCCGTACCGTACCCGTACCTAGCCGGGTACGGGTAGGGTACGGGTACGGCCGGGTACGGGTACGGCCGGGTACGGGTACCCGTTTGCGACCCTGGTGCGGCCGGGTACGGGTAAGGAATCAAAACCCGTTTGCGACCTCTGGCTGGCGGGGCTCCCAACGAAGGCCAAGACCCTCAAGAAATCCGCGAGGGACGTCCGCTGCTCGCGGCACCGAGTCTCTCCCGTCGTTCAAGCGCCTGAATGGGGGGGGTGGGGGTGGCGGGGGGGGGAGAGTCAAACCTCGCTCAGCTTCCGAGATCCGACGAGATCGCACGCGTCGGATTGTGCGGCTGATTTGATGACGATGATGACGATGAGAATAACGATCACCATCATGTTGATGATGACGATGATGTAAATGGCCATGGTGATGGCAAAACAAGGATTACGATAACGACGATGATGATGATGATTACGACGACGACGACGATTTGAACGTTGGCAATGACGACGACGATCGATGATTCTAACGATGACATCGATAACGACGACGACGATGATGAATACCGCGACTGTGACGATGATTGCGACGATGACGACGACGACAATTCTACCGATGATGACGACGACGATGGCCCGGCTGGACGCGTCATCGCCGAGAAGGTAACCGCGAGGCTGCGCGGCCCCCCCCCACCCCCCCCAGCCCCCCCCCCACAACCCCCCAGCCCCCCACCCCACGCGACCGTCGCCGTGAGACTTTGCCGCCGGTCAACAACAGGAAGGCGGTGACGGGGGGGAGGGGGTGAAAGGGGGGTGCGGTGGTGGTGGTGGGGGGGTAACCATGATGAATGCCATTCCATTGTGTGGACAAAACAATGGGCGCGGGTGGGAGACGGGTGGAGAGGGGAGCGGGTGGGGGGGTCAGGACCACTCTCACCACGGCGACAGCCGCACGAGGTGGGGGGAGGGAGGGTATCGGTTGCACTCGAGGGTACGGGCGGGCGGACACACGCGGAGGGAGCTCCGCTCGTGTGTCGCACGCACGCGCACGAGGCACACGCACACGCACGCACGTGTAACGCACACGCACGCACGTGTAACGCACACGCACGCACGTGTAACACGCACGCACGTGTGACGCACACGCATGCACGTGTAACACGCACACACGTGTAACACGCACGCACGACGCGCACGCACGCACGTGTAACACACGCGTGTAACACGCACACACGTGCAACACACACGCACGCACGCGTAACACGCACGCACGCGGAACACACACGCATGCACACGTAACGCACACGCAACACATGCACACGTAACACACACGCACACGTAACACATGCACACGTAACACGCACGCACGCACGCACGTGGAACACACACACACGGTGAGCTACGGCGTTACGTTGGCATTGCCGACTTGTTAAACTGTGGTGGTGGCGGTGGTGTCTGACGGTGGTGGTGGTGATGATGATGCGGAGAGCCGATGGCGCAGTGGTTATCGATTCCCGCTCACGGCCACCAAGACCTGTGACAGATCATCCGAGCCGGTCCCGGGCCTCCCCGAGGTCGACTCAGCCTAAAAAAAAAGAGAACCTGCTGCTGGCCACCCGCCCCCCCCCCCCCGCCCTCGTGTACCACAGGTGCTCTCTCTCAAACAGCACTTGCCCCAAAAGTCCGTGAAGACTATAGGGGGGATCTTTGTCTTTGTGCCAGTGGGGTGCGATAGTCGTCGTAGTGGCCGTGCTGTCTGATGGTGATATTGACTGGATCTAGTATAGATGAGGATGGCTGTGATGGCAGTGATGGTCATAGTAGTGATGATGACGGCGGTGGTGGTGGTGATGTTTGTAGAAGTGATATTCATCGCACGGCGCTTTCAAATGCGCTTCTGCGGCCGTCTGGAATGCTCTTCCTTCCGATATTCGGAAGCCACTTGGAGCTATGATGCACTTTTAAATCGATGGTGGCGGCGGTGGTGACTGCGGTTGAGGTGGTGGCTGCGTAAGTGATCATGATGGCGCTGCCGGTAATGGCAGCAGCTGTATCGGCGCCCCGGATGAATCTGGACCCTCACTCCCCACGCCTCCTCCACCTTCTTCTCCTCCTCCTCCTCACGGAGCGTTCCCCACGTTCCTCGGCCTCACCCGTCACTGGCATCTTCGTAAAAATCACATCCCACCCCCACCACCTGCACCCTGCTCCCGGCCGCAGAACGGCCGGTCGCCCCGGCGGGATGCCGACAGAGCCCGGCCGCGGCGCGATAAATCCTCCGCCGCGCGTTCCCGCGTGGCTGAGGAAGCGTCGCCCGAAGAGTTGAACGGCGGGCGCCGGGGCGCTCCGACCGGGCCTAACCGCGCGCACGTGCGGGGCCCGCGTGCGGGGTACACACGTGCGGCGAGGGGGGGGGGGCACGTGGGAAGGCGTGGGAACAGGCGTGAGGAATGCCGCTGGCAAGGCCCACCCCCCACCCCCCACCCCCCCGAGGTTAAACCTCTCGCTCGCTTGAAAAGTCATTCCGTCCGTCCGTCGTTATCCTCCGCTGTCACGGAGTGTCACATGGGGGGGGGGGGGCTCGAGAAAATAAATAAATATTTATCAAGTTACGTATAAATCTTCAAGTAAAAAAAATTGCAGGTAAAGCCCACTGAGCTATAGAGCTCGTACCTGCAATTTTTTTTTGTATTTATAATGATACCTTTTGCAAATGAGTCAACTTACTGCATTAACCACAATCACAGTAATTGCGGTGAACATGCAAGCCACCACGGCTCTGCTAAGAACACATGGCCATTGGCTGATTGGCCGGCACCAGAGACGGCCTTTAGTTCACCGTCGCCAACATCCGAAGCCTCCGCATCGACGCCACGGGCGGCCGCAGAACCGGCACAAGCCGACGGTGACGGCGGTGATGCCGATCACAACAACGCGGCATTGACGCCTTGGGATGCCGTCACTACCGCCGCGGTGCAACGGTCACCGGCATCGCGCCGGGCTGGCAATCCACAGGTCCTCCCCCCCCCCCCGGGGTGAGAATCTTAAAGCCACCCACCCACACACCCACCAACCCACCAATCCACACACAGCAGCAGGCGTCGTCAGGGTCGGGATCGAACCCACGACCTCCTGTACACCAGGCGAGGTAGTCAACATTTCCTAGCCACCGTGATGATGATGAGAGAGAGAAACACGCAAACTCCAAATATACAGCAGGCATCGTCAGGGTTCGGGATCGAACCCACGATGTCCGTCACCACCGCCGCCACCACCGCCGCCACCGCTAGCACCGCCGCCGCCACCGGCTATGAAATTATAGGAACAATGAAACAACAAAAAAAACCCCACTACCCCCAACTTCCCCCCCCCGACTACCACCCCCACCACCAAGCATGCTGCACGGCCGTCTCGGCAAAACGAGGTCAGAGCCCAGAGCCACCTCAGCGGGCGGCAGAGGAACGGCGTCGGCACGGGCCGAAATTAACCAGGGCACCCCCCCCACACACCCCCACATACACACACACACACGCGCACACACACGCACGCGCACACGCACACACACGCGCGCGCACACACACGCACACCCCCCCACATACACACACACACACACGCACGCGCACACACACGCGCGCGCGCACACACACGCACACCCCCCCACATATACACACATACACACGCGCGCGCGCACACACGCGCGCGCGCACACACACGCACACACACACGCGCGCGCACACACACACACGCACACACACACGCGCACACACACGTGCACACACGCGCAAACACACACGCACACGCGCACACACGCGCACACACACGCACACACACACGCGCACACGCACACACGCGCACACACGCACGCGCACACACGCACACACACACATGCACGCACACACGCACAGACACGCGCACACACACACACGCGCACACGCACACACACGCCACACGCGCACACACACACGCGCACACACACACGCGCGCACACGCACACACACACGCACACACCCCCACACACACGCACACACACGCGCGTGGGCTAACCATGAAGCCTGCGTCTTTCTTTTGGGGCGATAATACCGGGCGATCCGTTTACAGATACCCCGCCGAATTCTCAATGACCGCCCGTCCCCCCCCCCGCCTCCCCCACGGTGATCGCGGTCGACGGCGGCGGCGGTGACGGTGCTAAGGCGGCGGTAACAACGTGGAACCGCACGGCCGACGCCGGTCCCGTCGCCGTTGGCCCAGGCGGTTTGGATGCCGAATACGGAACGTTGGTTGTGTTGGTAGCGGTGGTTGCTCATGGCGGTGATAGTGGTGGTGGTGTTGGCGGTGATAGTGGTGGTGGTGGTGACGCTGATAGTGGTGGTGGCGCTGATAGTGGTGGTGGTGGCGCTGATAATGGTGGTGGTGGGGACGGTGGTGGCGCTGATAGTGGTGGTGGTGGGGGCGGCGGGGCTGGTGTGTGACCGGGTGGGTGACCGTGTGGGTGACTGAGTAGGTGAGTGAGTAGGTGGGTGACTGAGTAGGTGACCGAGTGGGTGAGTGGGTGACTGAGTAAGTGAGTGAGTGGGCGACTGAGTGGGTAACTGAGTGGGTGAGTGAGTGGGTGACCGAGTGGGTAAGTGACTGGCTGAGTGAGTGGCTGAGTGAGTGTCTGAGTGAGTGGCTGAGTGAGTGGCTGAGTGGCTGAGTGAGTGGCTGAGTGAGTGGCTGAGTGAGTGGCTGAGTGAGTGTCTGAGTGAGTGGCTGAGTGAGTGGCTGAGTGGCTGAGTGAGTGGCTGAGTGAGTGGCTGAGTAAGTGGGTAACCGAGTGGCTGAGTGAGTGGCTGAGTGAGTGGCTGAGCGAGTGGCTGAGCGAGTGGCTGTGCGAGTGGCTGAGTGAGTGGTAAGGTTGTCACTTTTCCCACGACAGACCAAAACTCCGGGACACGCTTCTCACCCAGCGCCAGGCGACCTGAGTTCGATTCCCGCTCACGGCCAACACCGGTGACCGATTATCAGAACCGGTCCTGGGCCTCCCCCTAGGTCGACTCGGCCTCAAACGAGTTCCCCGGTGCGGCGTGTGAGCATCGCCGCCGGGGAGACAAAGGCGTCCCCCGGGCGTGGTGCTGACCACACACCACCCCGTGCGCCGTGCCGGCTTTCATCGGTGCCGTGGTGGTGTGCGGTGCTTTTTCTGCAATATTTTGCTGTCTTTTCTTGGATTTTCTGTTTGCGCTTAGTCACTTTAAGATTTTTTTCGAATTAAAGCTTTCGTGACTGCAGGGATTCATCTTCTTGGTTCTTTCGGTAAAGTCACGTAGAATGGAAATAATAAAATAATAAAAATAAAACATAATAAAATAATTCTCACGACGTTTCGGCCACAACGCAAGTAGCCGTCCTCAGGTGTCTCCTCGACAGACCTGTTCTCCACCTGAGGACGGCTGCTTGCGTTGTGGCCGAAACGTCGTGAGAATTATTTGATTATGTTTTATTTTTATTATTTTATTTTTTCCATTCTACGTCACTTTACCGAAAGAACCAAGAAGATCACTTTAAGATGTTTTCTTGTTCACGTTTTTGTTTTCTGTTTGTTGCGGTTGCACCCGATTCAAGAGCCGAATGGTTCACAGGGCTACACCTAATAAATGAACTTGAACTTGAACCAGAGAGAGAGAGAGAGAAGGGCTCCTCCTCCTCCTCCACGGGGCTCCCTCGAGCGGAAGGCCTTCGACCCCCCGGGCAGCAGCGGCGTGAGAGAGGGGCGGGGCAGGGAGGTGGGAAATTGCAGGGGCTGCGCCTCGAAGCGCCACCACAACCCACGGACGCAACAACGGGGGGCGAGGAGCTGGCGATGCCCGCGGCACGCGGCACGCCCCGGGTGGCGGGAGGGGGGGTGGTCGTGGGAGGGGGGCACGCCACTTAACCTGATTACGCATCCTTCATCATCGGTCTCTCATCCGACGCCACTCTTCACTGCCAACAGCCCCCCCCCCAACCCCAAACCCCACCTACACGAACCGCCACCACCGCCACCACCGCCACCACCACCGTTGCCACCACCGTTACCACCACCACCACCGCCACCGCCGCCGCCACCACCACCACCACCGTCACCACCGTCACCACCACCACCACCACCACCGCCACCACCACCATCACCACCACCACCACCAGCGCCACCACCACCGCCACCACCGCCACCACCGTCACCGCCACCACCGTCACCACCACTACCGTCACCGCCACCATTGCCACCACCACCACCGCCACCACCACCACCACCGCCACCACCACCGTCACCACCACTACCGTCACCGCCACCACCGCCACCACCACCACCGCCATCACCGTCACCACCACCACCACCACCGTCACCGCCGTCACCGCCACCACCGCCACCACCACCACCGCCACCACCGTACCCCCCCACGCTTGTCACTCGTCCTCCATCAGCCGGCTCAGCTGAGTGGAGCGAGAGACGGGCCGCTAATTTGATGAGATGCTGAGTGGGGCGGGTGGGAGTCGTGGGCGCTGGTGACGACGGCGGCGGTGCAGGAGGAGGGGTCGGGTGGCACCACGACCACGGAGAGCGAGAGGGAGGAGAGAGAGAGAGTTGAGAGGGAGGAGGGAGAGAGTTGAGAGAGAGGAGGGAGAGCGTGAGCACCGCAAGAATGGGGGGGGGGGGCGGGGGAGGGGGGAAACACAACTGGACCGACTCTGGGCACGAACCAGAGGTCGCAAACAGGTTTTGATTCATTACCCGTACCCGTACCCAGCCGCACCAGGGTCGCAAATGGGTACCCGTACCCGGCCGGGTACGGGTACCCATTCCCTACCCGTACCCGTACCCTACCCGAAATGAGTGACAAACGGTGACTCACCAGTGACTCACGGCCTACCCGTACCCGTACCCGGCCGCACCAGGGTCGCAAACGGCTACCCGTACCCGGGTATCGGGTAGGGTACGGGTATCGGGTACCCGGTTGCGACCTCTGGCACGAACGTTCAAATTAAATTCGAGTTGAACGACGATGAGGGTGACCTCGGTCGGGCATCTTTTCCGCGGACGCGCCGTCTCTCGCTCCCTCGAGTGGTTGTTTTTTTCGTCGTCGTTTCGGGCGACGGCCTCCCGTAAACCAGGCGAGAGGGAGTTCACATCTCGCCACCGACGGGATCGAACCCACGGCCTCCGTGCGTGCCTCTCGAAGAGCTCCCGGAAGGGCAGCATCGAGAGACCCCCGGCTCATCGCGCCTGCGATCGGCGCGGTTGGCTACGTACGGCGCGAAAGAAGTTCAACGCCCCCCCCCCCCCCCTCTTCCCCCCCCCCCCTATCATTTTGCCTATCGCGACGGATCGCCGCGCGTCTCCCGCACGTGGGTCAACGAGCGGGCCGACCTCTCGGCCGCCGCCCGGGGAAGCGAATGAGAAGGCGAAATAAAACAACAACAACAACAAAGTGGGAAAGAAAAACACGAAACATTCCAAAGGTGCCAGAGGCCACTTCTGCAGAGCCCTCGAGCCGAGCGGCCGTTTTGATTCGCCGCGTTTGCGCCGCTCGAATAAACTCCCACGCCGCCGCCGCTTTAGAATCGGCGCGCTGTGCGTGGCGCGCATGGTGGCTCGGAGATTTTAACTACCTCGCCTGATGTACAGGAGGTTGTAGGTTCCATCCCGACCCTGATGCCTGCTGTTGTATATTTAGAGTTTGCGTCTCTCATCATCATCATCACGGTGGCTATGAGATGTTAACTCCCTCGCCTGGCATGCAGGAGGTCGTGGGTTCCATCCTGAACCCTAACACCTGCTGCTGCATATTCGGAGTTTGCTTCCTCCGGATCCTCCTCGGGTTTTCCCCGTCCCCATTCAGGATCAACGTCACGCGTTTGAGCGTATGTGGCTGCTGCTATGAATGTCCACGTGATGATCCCACTTCGTTGCGCTATCATTTGTGGCCGGGTCGTTTCTGAAGTTAAAAGAGCTGCGTAGCTCAGTGGGGGCTTGCCTGGTAACATAGAAAAGACACATCCATAGTAGAGGCTGTGTCGCTAAAACCCGCCACCACCCGACACAGCCAACTAGTGAGGGTTGTCACGTAAACGGAACGTGGCCAATTTGTCACGAGCACAGCACTAGTGTGTAGTGTATAGTGTAGTGTATAGTGTAGTGTATAGTGTAGTGTATAGTGTAGTGTATAGTGTAGTCTATAGTCTAGTGTATAGTGTAATGTGTAGTGTAGTGTGTAGTGTAGTGTATAGTGTAGTAGTGTATAGTGTAGTGTATAGTGGAGTGTGTAGTGTAGTGTATAGTGGAGTGTGTAGTGTAGTGTGTAGTGTAGTGTATAGTGTAGTGTGTAGTGTAGTGTATAGTGTAGTGTATAGTGTAGTGTTTAGTGTAGTGTGTAGTGTAGTGTATAGTGTAGTGTATAGTGTAGTGTACAGTAGTGTAGTGAATAGTGTAGTATACTAGTACAGCACCACCTGTTGTGCGTTGGAGAGCCAAGCAACAACATTCACAATCTGAGTACCGCGACGTTTCGCCAGAAATTACAACCAGCTTCATCAGGCGACAGCCCTTACCAGTTGGGTGTGTCGGGTGGTGCCGGGTTTCAACATTTATAAACTTACGCGATCTAACCCAAGAAAGAAAAAAAAACCTCTATTATGGATGACATTGCTCGCGAAAGCCTCCGACCACGCGTTAAACAAAAAAAATATAAAAAGTTTATAGCAGCAGTTTAGTTTGTAGGCTTCCGCTGTTTGCTCATCGTCACAAGGCTGAGGATGAATCAGAGTGTCTAAGGGGGGGGGGCGTGGTGGGGGGGGGGCAGTGTTGGGGGGGGGGGGCTGTGGGGGGGGGGGGTTGGAATGATGAACTCGACGCGAAACGCAGCGAGCGTCTCTTACCCACAACGGCGCAGGATTCCGGTGTCTGCTGGGGCAGGCGGTGGCAGTCCACGGTGTTTTCGTTTCCCCGTTGAGCCGGCGGGCGCGTGGGCGATGCGATGATGCGACGTGAATCCCGCGAATGCCCCTGGCGAACGACACACGTGATCGCGCGTTGATGCCACGCGGGCGCCGAGTAATTTTGTTGTTGTTAAATAACAAGCCGTAGGCATTTCCTGAAGAAGTGCATTGTGGTTCCCCATCGCCCCAGGTAAACTGTGACCGACTCGCACCTACATACGGTGCGGAAAAAGTTCAACGTACGTACGTAGACTCACACAGAGACCCATAGACTCATACAGAGACCCATAGACTCACACAGAGACCCATAGACTCGCACAGAGACCAACAGACTCACACAGAGACCCATAGACTCACACAGAGACCCATAGACTCACACAGAGACCCACAGACTCACACAGAGACCCGTAGACTCACACAGAGACCCATAGACTCACACAGAGACCCATAGACTCACACAGAGACCCACAGACTCACACAAAGACCCATAGACTCACACAGAGACCCACAGACTCACACAGAGACCCATAGACTCGCACAGAGACCCACAGACTCCCGCTCTCGGACGCTTCCACTTTGGCGACGGTCAAATGTTACTTTGAACCTGCCCTGCCGCTTCGGGCCGCTTCGGGTGGCTTCGTACCCCGCGGTGGCGAGAGGGTTAAAGGCTGCCGGGCCAGAGCTGCCGTGTCGATCTCACGGCATTCCCAGCGTCCTCTCAGCGAGCCGACTGCCCGCCAAGAGGCGCACAATGAGAGCCACTGTGTGGCCAGGCGGGCGGGCGGGCGAGCGGGCGAGTGGGCAAGAGAGGGCGAGTGGACAGGAGGGCGAGTGGGCAAGAGAGGGTGAGTGGGCAAGAGAGGGCGAGTGGTCAAACGAGCGTTGTGGGCAAGCGACTGCGGGCATGCGCGTGAGACGGAGGGCGAGAGAACGAGCGATCGAGCGAGCGAGCGGGCGAGCGAGCAGGGGTAGAGCGAGGGAGGATGAGCGAGGGAGCGAGCGGAGGAGTGAAGGTGGGCGAGAGCGAGCGGGCAGGGAAGGAGGATGAGGGTTCGAGCGAGCGGGCGGGCGAGCGGGCGAGCGGGTAAGATGGCGAGTTGGCAAGCGAGCGGTTTGGGCGAGCGAAAGGGCTGACGGTCCCCGCACGAGGGAAGTATGAGGATAAGGGGGGGGGGGGTCACGGGCGCGAGCGGGCAGAGGGTGGTCGTCGCGGGGTGGAGGGGCTAGGTGGACGCTCATTCGAATGATAGGGCGAGCATCGGAGAGTGAGAGCGAAGAGTGAGCGGGCGAGCGGGCAGATGTGTAAAACTTTAAATCGTTTTTTTTTTCAACCAGTGAGGTCCACTGGAGCTGTACAGCTCTTTATCAGAAGCGATCGCAGATGATAACTCAACGAGAAGCGGCTTATCATCATCGCGTGAAAAGTGATATCAGGCAAATAACTCTGAAACGCGCTATCTCGATTCTAAACGCGGAGGGGGGAAAAAACCGGGGGACCCGGAGAAAAATCCACGCGACCACGGCGAAAACACGTAAATTCCAAATATACAGCAACAGGCGTCAGGGTCGGGATCGAACCCACGACCTCTTGCGTACCAGGCGAGGTAGTTAACATCTCCTAGCCGCCGAGCAGGCGAATGACTTGGGTGATTGAGACGGTAAATGCTTCCGGTGGAATTATCTTCTCACTAATCACGGTACCGTCGTGGTTAAAGTAAAAATCTCATAATTATCTGACACTTAAGATGATTTCGATTTAAAGCTTTCGTGACTGTAAGGATTCATCTTCTTGGTTCTTTCGGTAAAGTCACGTCGAATGGAAATAATAAAATAATAAAAATAAAACATAATAAAATACAATTCTCACGACGTTTCGGCCACAACGCAAGCAGCCGTCCTCAGGTGGAGAGCAGGTCTGTCGAGTAGAGAGACCTGCTCTCCACCTGAGGACGGCTGCTTGCGTTGTGGCCGAAACGTCGTGACAATAATTTTCATCATGTTTTATTTTTATTATTTTATTATTTCCATTCTTCGTGACTTTACCGAAAAAACCAAGAAGACTTAAGATGATTTCACATGATTGCATTCAGTGCGTCTACGACGCAAGTCACCTGACACGAAACTGCACTTTCGAATCCGAAGGCACGAAATAAAATGCCGAGACCGGGCCGATGTGACGAGCCACGTTGAGAAAAAAAAGAGGTTCTCCAAAAGATGAAACCTCCTCTTCGTGATCAACGCGGAGCGGAACGCCGTTCGCTGTATGAAAACGTTTCTTCGGAAGACCGCACAACGGGAAAATGACATGGGAACGAATTAAACTAAATAACAGCCGCCCCCCCGCCCCGCGCTTTGTTTTCTTTACTCGAACAAGATAATAAAAGCGATTAAATGCGGGAGCCGTTTTGTCAAGCCGCGGGTGATAAATCGGAGGCCGTTTTTAATCAGCCGCCGCGAGAGAGACGGGGGGTTTCATTTTTGCGAAGCCCAGAGAGGCGACACACACACACACCGTCCACACTCGCCATCCCCAGGAAGCACGGAGCTTCGGGGCCAACGTCGTGGCCAACGTCGGGCCAACGTCGGGGCCCAACGTCGGGGCCCAACGTTGGGGCCCAAAGTCGGGGCCCAACTTTGGAAAAAGTTTGGGGCCAAGTTTGGGGCCAAGTTTGTGGCCAAGTTTGTGGCCAAGTTTGGGGCCAAGTTTGTGGCCAAGTTTGGGGCCAAGTTTGGGGCCAAGTTTGGGGCCAAGTTTGTGGCCAAGTTTGTGGCCAAGTTTGGGGCCAAGTTTGGGGCCAAGTTTGGGGCCAAGTTTGGGGCCAAGTTTGGGGCCAAGTTTTGGGGCCAAGTTTGTGGCCACGTTAAGGGGCAATTTAGAGCCAAAATGTAGGCCGAGCTAGGGTCACTGAGAGGTTTCTGGCCCTCGAGCGAGCGCTCCAACGTGGCGTGTACGATGCCGAAGGGCCGTGAGTGAGGCCTATGGCTCCGCGTGAGAGATACTGCCCCACGCCCCTCCACCCCCCAGCAGCTGTTTTAAACGGCGGCAGACTGACGTGGGAAGGGACGCAACGTGCGGTCGCCCGAGTCGTCCGCCTGTCGAACGAAACATTCCAAAGGTGCCCAGAAACCACTTCTGCAGAGCCCTCGAGCCGGGCGGCCGTTGTGATCCGCCGCGTTTGCGCCGCTCGAATCAACTCCCGCCGCCGCTTTAGAATCGGCGCGCACGGTGGCTCGGAGATGTAAACCACCTCGCCTGGTACGCGGGAGGTCGTGGGTTCGATTCCGACCCTGCTGCTGCTGTATATTTGGAGTTTGCATCTCTCATCATCATCACGGTGGCTAGGAGATGTTAACTACCTTGCCTGGTACGCGGGAGGTCGTGGGTTCGATCCCGACCCTGACGCCTGACAGTAGTGCAATGGTAAACAAGTCGTCCAAACGCAGACAAATACAACACTTAACCATCCCCATCCTACCATCACGATCTACGCCCTCCGCACCGCACGCGGTCCGCACGACGACGACGACGACGAGCGAGCGGAGGAGCCGAGGGGTCCGAGGGCATCACCTCGAAGCGGCGAATGTCGTTAAACTGGGTCACGCGGCCGCGGTGGGGGCAAGGGAAGGGTGAACGATTGCCCTCCGACATCTCCACCCCCGCCGCCCCCCCCCACCCCTCACCCTGGTGGATGAAACACCGGCAGAGGGAAGACAAAGGTGGCCGGGCGCGGCGCTGAGCAGACCGCCCATTCGTTGCGCGGTGCCGGCATCACTCGCGAACAGAACTTGGCCCCAACGTTAATGACGACACGGGGGGGATTCTTCGTCATTTGTACATGCGCACGCGCGCACACATGCCCACACATACACGCGCACACACACAAACGCGTGCGGAGCGGTAGTGTAGCGGTTAGCGCGCTGCGCTACGAACCCGGCGACCCGGGTTCGATTCCCGCTCACGGCTAACACCAGTGACGATTATCTGAACCGGTCCTGGGCCTCCCCTAGGTCGACTCAGCCTCAAATGAGTACCTGGTGCGGTGTGTAAACATCGCCACTGGGGAAACAAAGGCGGTCGGGCGTGGTGCTGGCCACCCACCCCCTCGTTCGTGTACCGTTCCGGCCTTCATAGGTGCTCACTAACAGCACTTGCCCATACAGCCTGTTAAGGCTACACGGGGGATCTTTGTGTGTGTGGGCATGGTGTAGTAGTGGGGGAGCGGTAGTGTAGCGATCAGCGCGCTGCGCCACGAACCCGCCGACCCGCACGGCCGACACCAAGCGACGATTGTTTGAACCGGTCCTGGGCCCTCCCCTAGGTCGACTCAGCCTCAAATCAGTACCTGCTGCGGCTGCGGTGCGTAACAACATCGCCACTGGGGAGACAAAGGCGGCCCGGGAGTGGTGCTGGCCACCCACCCCCACCACGTGCTGCTGCTCGCTGAGAGAGCACTTGCCCCAGCAGTCCGTGTGGGCTGTACGACGGCGAGCGAGGGATCTTTGCCTCTTGTGTGTAAATATAGATGGGCCGAGTTCCTCCCGTGTCCTTCACAATTGATTTCCTGCACGAGTTGATGAGTCTCACAGCGCCGGGTCCCACGGGGGTTCCCCCCCCCGGCCGCGCGTCCAGTGCCGGACTAAGCGAGTGCGGGGGCATGTAGCGTACGCTATAAAGGGGCCCTAAATAAAATAAAAACCACGTAAATTAAAACACAAATTTTTTACTTGCACAGTAAAGTAATTGTATTTTTGCATTTGCTACACAGCCCAGACAATACGACAAATCGCTAACCTTAAACGCCCAGTCGTTCGTAAAAGCTGAAGGCGGTATAGTACTATAGTAATAGAGCAAGTGCAGAATCACTGAACCGGAATTGATAGCTTGAAAGCATTTAGCGTGGGGGCCCTTGAAAGTGCGGGGCCCGTAGCTACTACATAGCTGCTACATATGTAGTAGCTATTTAGTAGAGGCCGCTTACGAAACTGTGAACTAATTAGAATTTTTTAAACCAGGTAAGGCGCCACCCCCCCCCCCCCCCACTGGGCGATGTCACTCTTTATTTCATAAGCGACCTGGGCTGTCGCGTGCGACTGCGCAACAAAGTGGGTTCCGTCGCCGCGTGGACATTTCTAGCAGACAAATAACTCTGAACGGGTGACGTTGCTGATTCTAAATTTGGAGGGGGGGGGGAAAGAGCGGGGGGGGGGGCGGAGAAAAATCCACGTGGCCACGGGGAGAGACAGAGAGAGAGAGACTTGCAAACTCCAAATATACAGCAGCAGGCTTCGTCAGGGTCGAGATCGAACCCACAACCTCCTCCATACCAGGCGAGGTGGTTAACATCTCCCAGCCACCGCGATGATGATGAGATGAGAGAGAGACTTGCAAACTCCAAATATACAGCAGCAGGCTTCGTCAGGGTCGGGATCGAACCCACAACCTCCTCCATACCAGGCGAGGTTGTTAACATCTCCCAGCCACCGTGGCCCCCTCTTTTAGTTCAAGCCACAACTATTCACTCTCACCTTGGAGAGACCAGCTCGTTCAAGTGACCTACATTCACCATCATGAAAATGTTTCACGACAGTCACTCCCCCATGCCCCTCACCCCCACCACCGGTTTTCTCAAAAAGAGCAAAAAACATCCTCGGAAAGAACTTTGGGCCGAACATTCACCGAAATCTGGGCCCTCCCGAGATAACGCGTCCTGACAAGCAGCGAGGCTTCTGTGGGTAAATCAACGAAGACGACAACGACGACGACGAACAATTATCCTGCAATTATGTAACACGCCGTGGCAATTCACCCACAGCATTTACAATTCGGGTAGCGCGACACTTCGCTGGCGATTACAACAACCGGCTTATGGAAGCTCGTTCGTAAGCGCGGTGGTGTTCGTAAGTGCGGGGTGTTTCGTAAGTGTGAGCGTTTGTAAGTGCGGACGTTCTTAACTGCGGACGTTCGTAAGTGAGTGCGTTCGTAAGTGAGTGCGTTCGTAAGTGTGGGATGTTCGTAAGTGGGGGGTGTTCTTAAGTGTGGGGCGTTCGTAAGTGGGGGGTGTTCGTAAGTGTGGGGTGTTCGTAAGTGGGGGGTGTTCTTAAGTGTGGGGCATTCGTAAGTGTGGGGTGTTCGTAAGTGGGGGGTGTTCTTAAGTGGGGGGTGTTCGTAAGTGGGGGGTGTTCGTAAGTGGGGGGTGTTCGTAAGTGGGGGGTGTTCGTAAGTGGGGGGCGTTCGTAAGTGTGGGGTGTTCATAAGCGGGGGCATTCGTAAGTGAGGGGTGTTCGTAAGTGGGGGGTGTTCTTAAGTGGGGGGTGTTCGTAAGTGGGGGGTGTTCGTAAGTGGGGGGTGTTCGTAAGTGGGGGGTGTTCGTAAGTGGGGGGTGTTCGTAAGTGGGGGGTGTTCGTAAGTGGGGGGTGTTCGTAAGTGTGGGGCGTTCGTAAGTGTGGGGTGTTCATAAGCGGGGGCATTCGTAAGTGCGGGTGTTCGTAAGTGTGGGGCGTTCGTAAGTGTGGGGCGTTCGTAAGTGCGGGTGTTACCAGGTAAGGCCCCACTGAGCTATATCGCTCTTTTTCAGAAGTGACTTGCTCTATGACGAATGATAGCTCAACCAAGTGGCTTATCATCATCACGTGGAAATTCATAGCTGCCAAAGGCTCGAAAGGCATATTTCTTCTAAATTCTAGATTTGAAGCTTTCGTGACTGCAAGGATTCATACTCTTAGGTTTTATCGGTAAAGTCACGTAGGTAAAAAATAAAATAAAAATAACAGAAATAATAATAGAAATAAAATTATAAATCCTCCGAAACGTCGTGATTTATCATTTTATTTCTATTATTTTTATTTAATTATTATTTATTTTCCTACGTGACTTTACCGAAAAAACCTAACAGTATTTCTTCTAAATGTTGAGGGGGAAAACCCAGAGGATCCGGAGAAAAAGCCACACGACCATGGGAAGAGAGACTGGCACATTCTTAATATACAGAAGCAGGCATCAGGGTTGGGATCGAACCCACGACCTCCTGCATACCAGGCGAAGTAGTTAACATCTCCTAGCCACCATGATGATGAGAGACGCAAACTCCAAATAAACAGCAGACGTTAGGGTCGGAATCAAACCCACGACCTCCCGCGTACTAGGCGAGGCAGTTAACATCTCCTAGCCACCGTGATGATGATGAGAGACGCAAACTCCAAATATACAGCAGCAGGCGTCAGGGTTGGGATCGTACCCACGACCTCCTGTATACCAGGCGAGGTAGTTAACATCTCGTCACCACGGGCACCCGAAAAGCTAAAGCCAAGTGGGTTTTGAGCCTGGCTAGCCCTTGGATGGAAATACCAGGTGTAATTTTCGATTTAAAGCTTTCGTGACTGCAGGGATTCATCTTCTTGGTTCTTTCGGTAAAGTCACGTAGAAGGGAAATAAGAATTATTCTATTATGTTTTATTTTTATTATTTTATTATTTTCCTTCTACGTGACTTTACCGAAAGAACCAAGAAGATGAATACCAGGTGTCCTCAGTCCTGCACCGCAAGACGGATGGGGGCCAGCAAGCGTCAGAACACAGCAATGGACTTGTGAATCCATCCGTGCTGAGCTTTGCATGATATTCACATCTCTGGGTGCCCCCCAGGACTCTCTTGAGAGAGAGAACAAGTATAACCCGTAAAAACAAAGTTTTTCACTATAAATGCTTTATATGTGTGGCGGCTAGAGTCCTCTCGTCCTCTGGCTTGAGATGGCTGCCACCTATGGGTCAGATGATTGCATGGCAGCATTAAGCAATTGGTAATTAAATATAATATTTTTGTCCTAAAAAGTGTAAAATTTTGAAAAAAATTTCACGAAAATTAATTGTCACGCACAACGAGTCTGTGTGCAAAATGTCAGCTCGATTGGATCACGGGAAGTGGGTTAAAAAACGACCGAAAGATTTGCACGGTCCTAAGCAAGCAAGCAAGTGAACTTAATATAAAGGATTTAAAAAGAAGCGATTCTTGAGACTCAAATGACGCTCTCGTGAGCAAAGGAGGTCAAGCGTGCCCACAGCGGCTATTTGGGACACGGCATTTTTATCTTGAAATCTGTTTGGGTTTTTGATGATAATTTCATTGACGCAGAACTGTATTTTAATATTTTTCGATATTTTTTTAATGTTTTTATACGTATATTTTTTTAGATCTTTTTTTTTTAAATATTTTTTAATGTGCATTTTTGTATATTTAACATTTTTATATTTAAAATATTTTTGTATATTTTTTTAAATATATTTTTATTTTTATACTTTTTTTCATATACATATAAAAAAATGTGTTGAGCCACCCAACCGTACTTAACGGTACTCACAACAGCCCAGCCGCTCGCCCGCCAGACTCTCTTAATTATTAACATCCCTTCCGGCGTGGGACAACGTGCACACGCACGCACGTGTGCATGCGAGCATCACGCGCACGCACACACCAGCATCGCGCGAGCAACCGCTCGCTCGTACGCTCGCTCGTACACTCGCGCTCACGCAAGCAAGGACGCGTGCGCACGCTCATGACAAAGGCAAAGATACCCCAGCATAGCCTGAACAGACCGTTGGGGGGGGGGGGGACAAGTGCCGTTAGCGAGTAGCAGCTATGCACTCGCACAAAGACGATCACGAGCAGACATCCACGCGCAAAAGCAGGCACGCGCACACACACGGACGCTGGCATTCCATCTCATCCTTGCCGCCCCACTAGCGAGGGTTCTGCAGAGTTCGTATCGTTATGGTGAACAAGCGCGGGGCCGCGGTATTAACCGGGGCGGCCGCCGGATTCGAACCCGCGCACCTCTGCGACGGCGGGCGGAGAAGAGAAGCGGCGCCGATCGTTCCTCGCGGCTTGATGCGTTACGCAGGCCGTGAGAATCACGGCTGCCACCCCCCCCCCCGCCCGTTGGAGAAAAATAGGCTCCGTTGATTTTTTTACTTTCACTCGGACTGGAAGAATCTGGACGAGCCTAGGAAGATTAACACGCACGGAGGCTTTAGCGACCAATATCATCCACAACACAGGTTTTTTTGGGTTAGATCGTGTAAATATATTAAATGTGTCGTTAAACCCAACACACCGGTGTAGTGCTGTACTAGTAACGAATTGGCCACGTTCTGTTTACGTGACAAACCTTACTAAATTTCGATTTAAAGCTTTCGCGACTGCAGGGATTTATCTTCTTGGTTCTTTCGGTAAAGTCACGTAGAAGGGAAATAATAAAATAATAAAAATAAAACATACTCAAGTACAATTCTCACGACGTTTCGGCCACGACGCAAGCAGCCGTCCTCAGGTGAAGAACAGGTCTGTCGGAAAGACATTCAGACGCTGTAAAGCACCTACGAAGGCCGGCACGGCACACGAGGGGGTGGGTGGCCAGCACCACGCCCGGCCGCCTTTGTCTCCCTAGCGGCGACATTTACACACCGCACCAGGTACTCATTTTGAGCCTGAGTCGACCTAGGGGAGGCCCAGAACCGGTTCAGATAATCGTCACCGGTGTTGGCCGTGAGCGGGAATCGAACTCGGGGCATCCGCGTTCGTAGCGGTGGCGCGCTCACCGTTGCACCACCGCTCCTCACACACACGCACGCAATCGTGAGATTTAAAAAAAAAAATTGTTAAGTAGTAGTAGTTCAGTAAGGACCGAGGATTTTAAAAATGCATGCTAAAAGGTTTCCGCGAAATTGTGATAAAAATGTCAAATGTGTCGGACGGTTTCCGACGGCTCGCCGAGCTGAACGCCACGGAAGATCCACAGGGGGCCAGGGGCACGCGGCACGGCCTGGGGTGAGGAGGAGGAGGTGGTGAGGAGGTGGTGAGGAGGAGGAGAGGTGAGGAGGAGGAGGAAGAGGAGGAGGTGGTGAGGAGGAGGGGTGAGGAGGAGGAGGTGGTGAGGAGGAGGGGTGAGGAGGAGGGGTGAGGAGGAGGTGGTGAGGAGGGGTGAGGAGGAGGTGAGGAGGAGGTGGTGGTGAGGAGGAGGAGGGGTGAGGAGGAGGGGTGAGGAGGGGTGAGGAGGGGTGAGGAGGAGGAGGTGGTGGTGAGGAGGAGGAGGGGTGAGGAGGAGGAGGAAGAGGAGGAGGTGGTGAGGAGGAGGGGTGAGGGAGGAGGAGGTGGTGAGGAGGAGGTGGTGAGGAGGAGGAGGGGTGAGGAGGAGGTGGTGAGGAGGGGTGGAGGGAGGAGGTGAGGAGGTGAGGAGGTGGTGAGGAGGAGGGTGGTGAGGAGGAGGGGTGAGGAGAGGAGGGGTGAGGAGGAGGTGGTGAGGAGGGGTGAGGAGGAGGTGAGGAGGAGGAGGTGGTGAGGAGGAGGAGGTGGTGAGGAGGAGGAGGTGGTGAGGAGGTGGTGAGGAGGAGGGTGAGGAGGGAGGGGTGAGGAGGAGGAGGAGGGGGTGAGGAGGAGGGGTGAGGGGAGGAGGTGGTGAGGAGGAGGGGTGAGGAGGAGGGGTGAGGAGGAGGAGGTGGTGAGGAGGAGGGGTGGGTGAGGAGGAGGGGTGAGAGGAGGAGGAGGGGTGAGGAGGGGTGAGGAGGGGTGAGGAGGGAGTGAGGTGGGTGGTGGTGAGGAGGAGGGGTGAGGAGGAGGAGAGGGGTGAGGAGGAGGGGTGAGGAGGGTGAGGAGGAGGAGGAGGGGTGAGGAGGAGGAGTGAGGAGGAGGAGGGGTGAGTGAGGAGGTGGTGGTGAGGAGGGAGGAGGGGGGTGGTGAGGAGGTGGTGAGGAGGAGGAGGTGAGGAGGAGGTGGTGAGGAGGAGGAGGGGTGAGGAGGAGGAGGGGTGAGGAGGAGGTGAGGAGGAGGGGTGAGGAGGAGGAGGGGTGAGGAGGTGGTGAGGAGGAGGTGGTGAGGAGGAGGTGGTGAGGAGGAGGTGGTGAGGAGGACGAGGTGGTGAGGAGGAAGGGGGTGAGGAGGGGTGGGTGAGGAGGTGGTGAGGAGGAGGAGGTGAGGAGGAGGTGGTGAGGAGGAGGGGTGAGGAGGAGGGGGTGAGGAGGAGGGGTGAGGAGGGGTGGTGAGGAGGGGTGGTGAGGAGGAGGGGTGAGGAGGAGGAGGGGTGAGGAGGAGGAGGAGGTGGTGAGGAGGTGGTGAGGAGGAGGGGTGAGGAGGAGGGGTGAGGAGGAGGTGGTGAGGAGGAGGTGGTGAGGAGGAGGTGGTGAGGAGGAGGAGGTGGTGAGGAGGAGGGGTGAGGAGGAGGAGGGGGTGAGGAGGAGGGGTACACTCCCGAACCACCAACACCGCCTGACGATTATTCTGAAGCGGTCCTGGGCCTCCACCCTACGTCGACTCAGCTGCTGCACTGCCCCGCGAGAGGGGCCGTCGATAAATGACGTCACGCGATTTTGGACCGATCTTTGACCCCCCCCCACCTCGTCGCACAGCGTCACAAAAAGTCAGACCCCCCCCCCCCCCCCCTCAAATATGACGTCATAAAGCTCTGCCCCCCCCCCCCCCAAAAACCATATTTCCATTTTGAAAATAAAGCATGCTTCAAATCGCTTTAAACTATTGTCATTGTAGTGCGTACTTAATGTGGCGCTGCACTCTGATGTTGTAGGAGGAAAACATTTATTAAAAAAGAGGCTTTGGAAAGCTGAAATTTAGCATAAAATTCACTTGAAAATATTCAACGTCTGACTAAAACTGCAGATGTTCAGAACATATTGAAATTCTCTTATAATTATCAAACATTAAAAGTAATTATAACTATAAAAAAATACTTGAAACTTTGTAGTAGAACGAAGCAAAATGGAGAGTACAATTAAAATAATCACTTATTCAAACCACGGAATGAAAAGCCCTGGTAGAATCATTAAAATAAAAATGTTGATTAACTAAATTCATGCTTCTCCATTCTCCGATGGAGAAGCAACATTATCCTTCATGGAATAAATAAAAGGTGACCTTAGTACATTTAAATAATCAAATAGTTAATAATGTTATAACAATTCTAATTAATTAAGCAGAACGTGTTGTTTATATTTAAAGTAGCGCATTTTGATGTGACGTCACATTTCTCACCCCCCCCTCCTCGTCACACATCGTCACAAATGTCTGACCCCCCCCCCCCCCCTAGGTGAGTGACGTCATTTATGGACGGCCCCAGAGCTCCGAACGGAAAAAATTGAAGGGTGGGTGGGTGAATGGGCGAGTGCGTGTGTGGGTGGGCAAGTGAGTGTGTGGGTGGGTGAGTGGGCTAGTGAGTGAGTGTGTGGGTGGGTTAGTGGGGCTAGTGAGTGAGTGGGTGAGTGGGCTAGGTGAGTGAGTGGGTGGGTGAAGTGGGCGAGTGAGTGAGTGTGTGCGGTGGGTGGGCTAGTGAGTGTGTGGGTGGGTGGGTGAGTGGGCTAGTGAGTGAGTGTAGTGGGTGGGAGGGCTAGTGAGTGTGTGGGTGGGTGGGTGAGTGGGCTAGTGAGTGAGTGAGTGTGTGGGTGGGTGAGTGGGCTAGTGAGTGAGTGTGTGGGTGAGTGGGCTAGTGAGTGAGTATGTGTGTGGGTGAGTGTGAGTGAGTGTGTGTGGGTGAGTGAGTGTGTGGGTGTGGGTGGGTGAGTGGGTGAGTGAGTGTGTGGGGTGGGTGAGTGGGCTAGTGAGTGTGTGTGTGGGTGGGTGAGTGGGCTAGTGAGTGTGTGTGGGGGTGAGTGGGCAAGTGAGTGTGTGAGTGTGTGGGTGGGGTGAGTGTGTGGGTGGGCCAGTGTGTGTGTGGGTGGGTGAGTGGGCTACTGAATGTGTGTGTGGGTGAGTGGGCTAGTGAATGTGTGTGTGGGTGGGGTGAGTGTGTGTGTGGGTGGGTGAGTGGGCTACTGAATGTGTGTGTGGGTGAGTGGGCTAGTGGAGTGAGTGTGTGGGTGGGTGAGTGTGTGTGTGGGTGGGTAGGTGAGTGGGCTACTGAATGTGTGTGTGGGGTGGGGTAAGTAGGTTATAAGTTGGTTGACTGGGTGGGTTAATATTTGAGTTGGTGGGGGGAGTAGGGTGAGCAGGGTGAACCTGGCAGTGGTGGCTATAGTGGTGGTGGCCATATTGGTGGCTGTAGTGGTGGTGGCTGTAGTGGTGGAGTCTGTGTGGTGGTGGCTATAGTGGTGGTGGCTGTAGTGGTGGTGGCTATAGTGGTGGTGGCTGCTGTGGCTGCTGTGGCGGCGGTTGCAGGAAACAGCTGCAGGAAGCAGATAACCGCGGTCCGGAATCAAAGGCAGCCATCGCTTTCCTCTCCGGGAATCTCCCCCTCAGTCCCCTCCCCGAGCGGAGCTCTCTGCGGCGCGGCCCGCAAAACCGCAAACCCGCCCCAAACCACGGACCACCAAATTGCCAAACCACAGACCACCAAATTGCTAAACTGCCAAACCACCAATCACCAAACTGCCAAAACCGCAAAACCACGGACCGCCAAACTGCCAAACCACCGATCACCAAACTGCCAAACCGCCAAACTGCCAAACCACCGATCATCAAACTGCCAAACCGCCAAACCACGGACCGCCAAACTGCCAAACCACCGATCACCAAACTGCCAAACCGCCAAACTGCCAAACCACCGATCACCAAACTGCCAAACCGCCAAACCACAGACCGCGAAACTGCCCAAACCACCGATCACCAAACTGCCAAACCGCCAAACCACGGACCGCCAAACCGCCAAACCACCAAACCACCGATCACCAAACTGCCAAACCGCCCAAACTGCCAAACCACCGAACACCAAACTGCCAAACCGCCAAACCACGGACCGCGAAACTGCCAAACCACCGATCACCAAACTGCCAAACCGCCAAACCACGGACCGCCAAACCGCCCAGCTCAGTCTCGCGCGAGCGGGGCCCGGCGTCCGGTCCGACCGGAGAGTCGGCTCGCCATCGCTGCGTCGAGTCGGGGGGGGGGAGCGCCGTCGGGAATGGTTTTTCGGGTTTTCTTGGAGAAGTTCCCGGCGCGCGGGGCGAAACGTCGGACACCGCGCACGACGACGCGCGTCTGCAACCCGAAGGACACATCAGAGATGCAGAGACAAATATCCCTCACCCCCCCCCGTGTAGCCTGAACAGACTGTAGGGGCAAGTGCTGTTAGCGGACACAAAAACAAAGATCCCCCGTATAGCCTGAACAGGCTTTTGGGCCAAGTGCTATTAGCGAGCACCAACTAAGACAAAGATCCCCCATATAGCTCGGCCAGACTGTTGGGGCGAGTGCTGTTAGCGAGCACACACACGGGCACACACACAGGCACACACACACACGTGGGCACACACAAGCCCGCCGAGGACGTGAACAAGTCTAACGAGAGCCGAGAAAGTGGGTCGTCTCAACTGGGGCGCGTTGCTCAGCGCGTCTCCACCGCTCCAGGCGCACGCCAGCAAGGAGCGGTGGCCGCCCGGCCCGCAGACTCTGCCCTCGCCCATCGTCGCTCTCCTCCCGTCAGCGCCACCAAG
>NC_136170.1:1826437-1858681 GCF_965212315.1 Lampetra planeri
ACAAAGATCCCCCGCGTAGCCTGCGCACGGGGGCTACACGGGGGCAAGTGCCGTTAGCGAGCACCCATCAAGGCCGCCGAGGTGCCTGTGATTGGCTGGCAGCGCACCCTTTGCCACCTGATGTTTGTGCATACCACGCCAGGTACCCACTTGACCTGGGCCAGACCCTGAATGGGTTCAAATATTCATCACTACTCTCACTGGTCGTGAGGAGTGGGGAACAGACAAAGGTCGGGGCAAGTGCTGTTAGCGAGCACCAATGATAGATCGGCACCGCACCCAATGTCGATGTTGACCGCACACCGCACCGGGTGCTCTTTTAAGGCCGAGCCGACCTAGGAGAGGCCACGACACCACTGCTTCCGCCGCCCTCGCCGTGTCCCGGTGAGGGCCGTGCGTGCGAGCACAACTGTAAACGCGCACCCCTGCCGTGGCTAAATGAGGTCGCGTGCGGGGAGGGGCGGTGGAGCGGCGATATTCCTCCAAAACGTGGAGATACCACGCCGCTGTTATCCGCCCCCTTGCGCCAGTCGGAGGGGAGGAGGGAGGGAGGGAGGAAGGGATGGAAGGAGAAGGAGAGATATTAAAAAAAAAATCTGGGGCGGGAAATCAAATAAGGCACGCGCGACCATCTTACCCATCGCCGAAAATCCTCGGGGCGCTGAAACGCAGTGCCGGGCATCCTCTGGTCCAGAGGCAGGCGCTCGTTCGCTGGCGTGTAATTAATTGGGTTTTGCTCGACTTCGTATGCCATTAGTGTAACGGCAGGCAACAAAAAAAAAACACGCGCGCGGAAATTTTTTTTTCTTGATTTTCTTAAAACAAGGAATGCCGAGCCGGGAGAGAGAGAGAGCACCACCCCCCCGCCCGCACCCCACCTCTGATCACCCCCCTCCCACCCCGGGAGAGTGATGCGCGTAGAGATTTCGTCGAAGCTCTGTCTTGCGCTCTTCTGCCTCGAGGTTGAGGGTCCAAAATGGAAATCCGCTTCGGATGAACGAGCGGCCGGGCTGAGTGGTCATCACGATAGCCCTCCCCCCCCAACCTCCCCCCCCCCACCTCCCCCCATTCTGGAGGTCGCGAGTTCAAATCCGACCTCTTGTTACGTAAATAATTTTTTTAATGAGGATGAGTAGACGTCCCGGGAAAGATGTTGTACAAACAGCCACGTAACGGTAACTTTTCAAATGATATCACAATTGGTGTTTACCCGTTCTGGCAATAACACAGTTGTGTCAAGATGTTAAAACACCAAACGGAAACCTTTTGCGAGGAATCACGTCACTTGCATTGACCACACACACACTCGTGGTGAACATGCAAACGAACATACTCTGGTAGGATATAATGATGCATTATCTTCTTGGTTTTTTCGGTAAAGTCACGTAGAAGGGAAGTAATAAAATAATAAAAATAAAACATAATACCACCTGAGGACGGCTGCTTGCGTTGTGGCCGAAACGTCGTGAGAATTGTTTCATTTTATTATGTTTTATTTTTATTATTTTATTACTTCCCTTCTACGTGACTTTACCGAAAAAACCAAGATGAATCCCTGCAGTCACGAAAGCTTTAAATCGAGATGCATTGTCTTTGAAACTGATCGGTCCACACCCCAGACAGCTTTCTTTAGAGCCAAGTCTCAAACAGCGTTAGACCAGAGGACGCCGAAAAGCGATTGTTGTCGCCATCGCCATCATCACCATCACCATCATCGCCAGCCACGGCCGATCCACTCCTGGATGAATGCCTTTGACTCATGCCACCTCCACGCAGTGATCTGCCCAGCACGCGGACAAACTGGGCCCAATTTCGTCCCTGCACGCGCCTCCCCGTCCAATCGGAAGCGCGTTTCATTCCGTTCCTTGCCTGCACATCAAACTAAAACACATTTTTTTTTAACCAGGTCAGGTCCCACCGAGCCACGTAGCTGATTTCCAGAATCGACCCTGGCTAAGACAAGTGATAGCTCAACAAAGCGGGCTTATCGTCACCGCGTGGAAATTCAAAGCGGAGGCCAAGTGCTCTGAACGCGTGACGTCGATTCTAAATGTGGAGGGAGAGGGGAAAACAACGGGAGGACCCGGAGAAAAACCCACGCGGCCACGGGTTAGAGAGAGAGGCAGAGACGCAAACTCCAAATATACAGCAGCAGGCGTCAGGGTCGGACCCACGACCTCCCGCATACCAGGCGAGGGATTCATAATCAACGATTTTTGGGTTTAGATCGCGTTATTTATAAATGTGTCGTAACCCTCCACCACCCGACACGGCCAATCAGTAAAAAAGTGTCACGTTGACAAAAGACAAATAGTTCACTGCTTTAGCCCACCGGTGTGTTGAAGCGTGAAACCACAACATTTACAATTTTGTAAATGTTTACAATTTTGTAAATGTTGTGTCAACGTGACACTTTTTTACTGATTGGCCGTTTCGGGTGGTGGAGGGTTACGACACATTTATAAATAACGCGATCTAAACCCAAAAATCGTTGATTATGAATAATATTGGTCGCGAAAGCCTACGTGTTAAACCAGGCGAGGGAGTTAACATCTCCTAGCCACCGTGGCACCGATGATACATGCCCACCGGTAATCATTCCTGCTAAGCACCGACGCGTCTCTCACGTGAGAACCCAACTCTAAACCGGCGCACGTTCTCCAATCCACGTCGTATCTCTCCCTCCTCCTCCTCGCTCCTCGCTCACCGTAATTCCAAGAATGCAATGCGTACCCACCCCCCCGCCCCCCGCTTTTGAAGTTAATGTTCCACATTCTCCAACGACCACGGT
Organism: Lampetra planeri; assembly: GCF_965212315.1. Classification (NCBI taxonomy): domain Eukaryota; kingdom Metazoa; phylum Chordata; class Hyperoartia; order Petromyzontiformes; family Petromyzontidae; genus Lampetra; species Lampetra planeri. The sequence goes on from NC_136170.1 coordinate 1,829,229, forward strand.
TGGAACGGGAGCAGCAGCAGGTCAGGTCGCTACATCGCTGCTGCGCGGAGGCGGTAGAGGCGTCATAAGATGAACCTCCACAACCTTGCCGGCCCACCGAATGAATGTCGAGGATGAAAAAGCCTCAAACGTGCGAGTCGCTAAGCCACACGGGAGCGGTTGTCACCTTTCCCCGTGAAATTACACGGCTCCTGTTCCGGGGGCAAGGCTGCCCCAGAAGTCGCAACCGGGTACCCGATACCCGTACCCTACCTGATACCCGGCTACCCGTACCCGGCCGGGTACGGGTACGGGTACCCGTTTGCGACCCTGGTGCGGCCGGGTACGGGTAGGCCGTGAGTCACTGGTGAGTCACCGTTTGTCACTCATTTCCCAACGTCTTGTTTCTTCTCACAATTCAAGTTCCTAGAATCAACCCACCCGCGCCTGCAACATGGCTTCATCCCAGAGGTCGCAATCGGGTACCCGATACCCGTACCCTACCCGATACCCGGCTACCCGTACCCGGCCGGGTACGGTTAGCCGTTTGCGACCCTGGTGCGGTCGGGTACGGGTACGGGTAAGGAATCAAAACCCGTTTGCGTCCTCTGGGCTCCCCCCATGCCTCCGCCCACCGATCACGTAGGGCGAACGTCGAGCCAATGTCGTGCCAACGTCGAGCTCGACGTTGGGCCGCTAACGTTGGCACCGACGCGACTCGAACTCACGACCTTCCAAACCGCGAGCGAGTGGCCACCGAGACGAACATTTTTGTTTCAAAATTTTTTTTTTTTCCCCCTTTTCCCGTCGGCAGAAAGATACACAGACCTCTCTCCTGGCACTGCGCTGTGCACACACATTCCAGCGACGCTTACACAAAGACAAAGATCCCCCGCCCACACCGTATAGCCTTTAGCAGACTGTTGGGGCAAGTGCTGGCAGCACCTACGAAGATTGGCAATGGACACGTGGGCAGGTGCACCCGACACAGCTGATTAGTAAAGTTTGGTCACGTAAACGAAACGTGGCCAATTCGTTACGGGGTACAGCACCACCGGTTGGGCGTTGGAGAGCAAAGATTGTAAATGTTGTGGATTTGCTCTCCAACACGCCGGTTGTGGCCGTACGAGCAACGAATTGGCCACGTTCTGTTCACGTGACAAACCTTAGTGATAGGTTTTTACCCTTTCAACTGATACAAAAACTGACACCTTTATACAAGGCATCATTTCGATTTAAAGCTTTCGTGACTGCAGGGATTCATCTCCTTGGTTCTTTCGGTAAAGTCACGTAGAATGGAAATTATTTTATTATGTTTTATTTTATTTATTTTATTATTTCCATTCTACGTGACTTTACCGAAAGAACCAAGAAGACAAGGCATCATGTTTGCAATAACCACAACACAAGCGGTCAAAATGCAAACAAAAAGAAACAACTCTGATGATGATGATGATAATGATATGCACTGTCCTTTTGCCACTGGTAAAGGAGGTCTCATAGTATGACAAACCTTGCACAATCGGCTGCGTCGGGTGGTGGCGGGTTTAACGACACACATTAATATATTTACGCGATCGAACCAAAAAAGAAAAACTCTATTATGGATGATATCGGTGGCGAAAGCCTCCGCCGGGGTGTTAAACAGGCTTAATGCGACACAATACAAACGAACAGGCGTCAACGTGACCGTGCATCGCGTCAGCATTTGGCGTCTGAAGGGAAACACATTCGTCGATGAAATAAAACAACAGCAGCAGCAGCAGCGGCGCGCAAAATACGGCGAAACCATTCTGTCGCGATTTGCGCTCACGAGCACGCGGGCATTGTGTCGATCGCAGTTTGTGTCGACCGCAATGTGTCGTTCGCGAGCAAACGAGGGACGACGGGGATTTGTTTTGTTTTTTTCTTTCCGCGTGGGACCTTCGGTAAACGTTGGGGCCATTTTGGATTGAATTTGGCATTTTATTGTGACGTCATACGTAGCCGTGTTAAAATGTCGATAGGTCGCGTAGGTTAATTATTTGAAACATTTTTAATTGCGCATTCTTGAGTTTCTATCTTAAGTTCCGTCAAAAAAAACACTACTTTTTTTACGGAAACATTGCTGCGTATTTTTTTCGGTAGAATTTAAGCAACCGTTAACGCGTCACGTCAGAGCACCTTTTGGCGGGAAAAATCGCCGGAAGTGACGCCACGGACGTGATGTCACTTCCTGTGATGTCACATTTTCGGAACAATCCGAATTTTTTTTTTTTTACAAATCATATCTAACATCCCATTTTGTTGTGGGATTAATCCGATATTTGGGAACACGCTTTTAATACATACATGAAGATCCATGCCTGTCAACCCCTTATCAGTGCCTTACCTTACTACAGACCACTTCAGACCTTATAAATCTCAACGTTCATCCTACAAAACCCATCACAAGGGAGAAACACAAATAGACAAAACATTTTTTTGCCCGCATTGAAACGGCTGTACGCCGTATGGACCTGCAAACTCAATTTCCCTGTACAAGAATACGGGGTAAACCGTATGGGTTGACAGCTATAAAGATCCATCTTATGGCCTACTATTGGTAGAAGTGTCAGTAAGTGAACGCACACAAATATGCCAAACAGACAACTGGAGGACCCGAAGAAAAATCCACGCGACCACGGAGAGAGATATGAAAAACTCAAAATTTCTAGCAAGCATCCGGGTCGAGATCAAACCAATGACCTCCTGCATAGCAGGCGAGGTAGTTAACATCTCGTCACAGCGTTGTGACGGAGTGGCCGCCAACGAATTGGTAAGCGAACACACAAATATGGACTTCCCCCCCAAAACAGACAATTGCCCGCAGTGTGGGAAAATACTTTTGCAAAGATGTGACAACGACAAAAAAATAATACGGCGAAGAAAATATTCCCGACGACCGAATCACCCACAGCGAGCCTGACCTCGTTAGATCTCAGAAGCCAAGCAGGGATTTTGAGCCCGAACATCGCCTGTACTGGTCACCTCCCTGCACAATGAGCAACCAAATATTATTAAACGCGTGACGTTGATTCTAATCCATTATGAACGTGGAGGGGGAAAAATCCGGAGGAGCCGGAGAAAAATCCACGAGACCGCGGGGAGAGAGACACCGGAAACTAACAAATATACAGCAGCAGCAGGCGTCAGGGTCAGGATCGAACCCACGACCTCCTGTACACCAAGCAAGGTAGTCAACATCTCCTAGCCACCGTGATGATGATGAGAGAGACACACAAACTCCAAATATACGATGTGTGACCCCCCCCCCCTCGTCACACGGCGTCACAAAAAGTCAGACCCCCCCCATCAAATATGACGTCATAAAGCTCTGCCCCCCCCCAAACCATATTTCCATTTAGAAAATAAAAAATGCTTCAAATCGCCTTCAACTATTTTATTGTAGTGGGTATTTAATGTGGCGCTGCACTCTGATGTTGTAGGAGTGTTGTTATAACAATTAGTGCTGTTATAACAATTCTATGTTTATTTAAAGTTGCGCATTTTGATGTGACGTCACATTTCTCAACCCCCCCCCCCTAGTCACACATCGTCACAAATGTCTGACCCCCCCCCCCCAGGTGCGTGACGTCATTTATGGACGGCCCAAATTCCACGTTCTTATGACAAGGCCCAGTCCATCGCCGTCTTTGGTAAATGCTTTCTGCCGACATAACTGCACCTGTTGTTTGAGTCTTACTGGTTCATATTTTACCAACCCCGGATGGAGTGATGATGATGATGATTGGTCAGCATAGGGCAGTGCGGAAAAGCACACAGTTGTACTGTACTTATATGCTCCCACGCATACTGCAGATAATCTCCCTGCGTACTCACCAACCCGCACTGCCCAACGTGGTGAAGTATGGTCATGTTTTATGTTTATTATTTTATTATTTCCATTCTACGTGACTTTACCGAAAGAACCAAGAAGATGAAACAAGGGTGTCTGCCACATGTATGTTACACGGTAACGTGTAGCACAAGAACATTTCGTATGGCGCGTGAACACAAACACGTGTACACACACGCAAAGACAAAGATGCCCCGTGTAGCCTTTAACAGACTGTCGGGGCAAGTGCTGTTAGCGAGCACCTATGAAGGCCGGCACGGCACACGAGGGGGTGGGTGGCCAGCACCACGCCCGGCCGCCTTTGTCTCCCCAGTGGCGATGTTTACGCACCGCACCAGGTACTCATTTGAGGCTGAGTCGACCTAGGGGAGGCCCAGGACCGGTTCAGATAATCGTCACTGGTGTTGGCCGTTCGTAGCGCAGCGTAGCGCTAACCGCTGCACCACCGCTCCCCACCATAGATGTGTATACACAAAGGCAAAGATCCCCCGTATAGCCTTAACAGACTGTAGTGGCAAGTGCTGTTAGCGAACACACACACACACGCGCGTACACAAATGTTGAATAGACCCACACACGTGTACACAGGCAGAATCACACACGCACACACCACACACAGATAAATACCCACACACACGCACGCGTGTACACACATGTGAATAGACGCACACACGTGTACACAGACACACACACACACCACGGTCAACATACACACACACGCACGTGTACAGACAGAAGGGGACGTACACACAGACACACACACACACGCACCACGGTAAACACACACACAGACACACACACACGTGTACAGACAGAAGGACACACACACACACAGACACACACACAGACACACACACACACAGACACACACACACACAGACACACACAGACACACAGACACACACAGACACACACAGACACACACAGACACAGACACACACAGACACACACAGACACACACAGACACACACAGACACACACAGACACACACAGACACACACAGACACACACAGACACACACACACCACGGGTATATACGCCGCACGCTGCACTCACCACTCCGCCCCTGCGCTGAGCACCTCGCTGAGTCTCTGCTGCTGCTGATGCTGTTCGGCTCCGCGCGATGCACGGGAGGGGAGGGGGCGGGGCTCTACCGCTAGGGGGCGGGGCTTGATGGGAAGGGGCGGGGCTCTACCGCTAGGGGGCGGGGCTTGATGAGAAGGGGAAGGGCTTGCTGGAAAAGGGCGGGGCTTAGTGGAAAGGGGCGGGGCTTCTCGGCGGGGTGGGGCGAGGAGGGACGGGTTGGGGGGGGCAAGATGGCCCGGGTGGGGGGAGGGGCGAGATAGCCCGGGTGGGGGGGGGGCGAGGTGTGGCACGGGTGGGGGGGGGGGCGAGATGGCCCGGGTGGGGGGGGGGGCTAGGTGTGGCACGGGGGGGGGAGGGGCGAGATAGCCCGGGTGGGGGGGGGCGAGGTGTGGCACGGGTGGGGGGGGGCGAGATGGCCCGGGTGGGGGGGGGGGGCTAGGTGTGGCACGGGGGGGGGGGGTGGCGAGGTGGCACGGGTGGGGGGAGGGGTGAGGTGGCACGGGTGGGGGGAGGGGTGAGGTGGCCCGGGTGGGGGGGGGGGGCTAGGTGTGGCACGGGGGGGGGGGGGGTGGCGAGGTGGCACGGGTGGGGGGAGGGGTGAGGTGGCACGGGTGGGGGGAGGGGTGAGGTGGCACGGGTGGGGGGAGGGGTGAGGTGGCACGGGTGGGGGGAGGGGTGAGGTGGCCCGGGTGGGGGGGGGGGGGCTAGGTGTGGCACAGGGGGGGGGGTGGCGAGGTGGCACGGGTGGGGGGGGGAGGGGTGAGGTGGCACGGGTGGGGGGAGGGGTGAGGTGGCACGGGTGGGGGGAGGGGTGAGGTGGCACGGGTGGGGGGGAGGGGTGAGGTGGCACTGGTGGGCGAGATGGCCCGGGTGGGGGGGAAGGTGTGGCACGGGTGGAGGGGGGCAGGAGGGCTTGATGGCCCGGGTAGGGGGGGGGGGCTAGGTGTGGCACGGGTGGGAGGGTGGCGAGGTGGCACGGGTGGGGGGGAGGGGGCGAGATGGCCAGAGTGGGGGGGGAGGGTGGCACGGGTGGGGGTGGAGGCGTGGCCTGAGATTATTAGACCCGCCCATAGGCACGCCGCCACGCCCCCAGCTTTTTAACAGTTAATTTCGGGTAAAATCAATGAAAATGGGGTATGCCGATAGCATAAAAATTATATATGATAGCGCAAATCTGAGATCAGATTTGGAATCGGCACCCTGAAATTAGTCTAAAACAGCTGCAAAAGTCCAGGCCAGAATTTTTTTTTTTAGATTTGAAGCTTTCGTGACTGCAAGGATTCATATTCTTAGGTTTTTTCGGTAAAAGTCACGTAGGTAAAAAAATAAAATTAAAATTAATAAAAGTAAAATAAAAAAAATCACGACGTTTCGGAGGCAACACAAGCTTCCGTCTTCAGGTGGAACCGTCACAGCACGATAGCTGTATCAAGTAAATGGGAGATTGCAAGAGATACCACTCCGTATATATATTATGGTGAGGTGCGGCTTGAGTCTACGGCTAGCCTACATAACAAAATGCTGCAAATGAGATTTATTTTACTTTTATTAATTTTAATTTTTTACCTACGTGACTTTACCGAAAAAACCTAACAATATTTTTTTTTCTTGACCAGTGTTATGTAAGATACGGGTATCGTTTTATGTTATTTTATATGTGTAAAGACAGCGATGTAAGGGAGACGCATTATCCGCTTACCAATCCCGGAGCAATTTAGAATGCCCCTTGAGCTGACATCTATCATCATTTGAATACGTTGCTTAGGTTAAAGGTGCAGCCCTGCAATTTCCCGCGCGCGCCACTGCTGCTGTAACGACATCCACTCCAGGGAACTCTACAAAGTCTCCCCCCCTACCCGCCCCCACCCCACACACATTTGACGTTTTGGCCTACTCTTCCACTTTGCCCCATCACACGCGAACTAGCGATCGACTTAACTGCGGTGCACTCATTGGAACGGCGGCGGGGGAGGATTTAAGGATCCTGCCACGGTGGCGCATATTTAGTCTGCGTCTCTCTCTCTCTCATCATCATCACGGTGGCTAGGAGATGTTAACTACGTCGCCTGGTACACAGGAGGTCGTGGGTTCGATCCCGGATCATGTGACGCCTGCTGCTGCTGTATATTTGGAGTCTGCGTGTCTCTCTCTCTCTCTCCCTGTGGTCGCGTGGATTTTTCTCCGGGTCCTCCGGTTTTCCCCCTCCACGTCGAGAATCAGCGTCACCACGCGTTTCGAGTCTTTGGCCGCTGTACATTTACACGTGATGGGCCTGGTCGCTTCTGAAACACATTCCTGCGGAGGGAGCTGGTAGGAACGTTAAGTTGCTCGGTCAATGGTCAGGGTCAACGGCGGCGTGGCGTATTCCGCAAATATGGCCGAGTGTGAGGGCGGGCACAATCCGGCTTCAGTAGGTTAATCGTTGAGTTTTATAAGGGCACCACGGGGTGACCAGCCCCTCAACACCCAGCCCCTCCCTCCCCACCCAGTCCCTCCCTGCACGACGGACACAATAATCCCCTGTGGGCTGGTGTAACCAGGAGGTTCCTACCAGTAAGAGGAGCTGTATAGAGCTCAGCGGGCCTTAGCTGGTAACAATGTACAATTGTTACATTTTGGTAAAATACAGAGGTGTTTTAAAAAGATGGACCCAATTCCAAAGATATAGCGATTTCAAATCGGGTCCATCTTTTCGAACGACCCCTGTAGTTTTAACTGCCACGCCACGAGATGGAATCGAACCGGCCAACCTCTGGCTCACACGCCCAGTACGCTGAGCGATAAACACACCGTGGTGGCAACTTTAAATTCCACGTTGCTCCGAGTTATTCTTAAACCGGACACCTTGGGCTTGGGTATTCCCGCGAATGCGTTGCTTGGGATGGCATTGAGAGACGGCAAGATGGGCTCGAGATTTAAAAGAACGCACGCGAAAAAAGATCCCCCGTGTAGCCTGTAACAGACTGCTGGGGCAAGTGCTGTTAGCGAGCAGCACCTATGAAGGCCGGAACGGCACACGAGGGGGTTGGGTGGCCAGCACCACGCCCGACCGCCTTTGTCTCTCCCAGTGGCGAGGTTTACACACCGCACCAGGTACTCATTTGAGGTGAGTCGGCCTAGGGGAGGCCCAGGACCGGTTAGAATAATCGTCACTGGGTGTTGGCCGTGAGCGGGAATCAAACTCGGGTCGCCGGGTTCGTAGCGCAGCGTAACGCTAACCGCTGCGCCACCGCTCCCCATTGAGAGACAGAAAGATGGACACGGGAATTAAAGAACAACAACAACAACCTTATCGTAAAGTAACTGTATTTTTTTTTTATTTGTTATACAGCCAGATAATACGACAAATCGCTAACTTTAAACACCCAGTCGTTCATAAAAGTTGAAGGCGGCGTAGTACTATAGTAATAGAGCAAGTGCAGAATCAGTGAACCGGAATTGATAGCTTGAACGCATTTAGCGCGGGGCCCTTGAAAGTGCGGGGCCCGTAGGATAATCCGGCACTGGGGTAAGCTTCTCCGACACACACACGTGCACACACACACGTGCACGCACACACACGCACACACGTGCACACACACACGTGCACACACACACGCACACACACACACACGTGCACACACGCGCGCGCACACACACACACGTACGTGCACACACACGTGCGCACACACACATACGTGCACACACACGTGCACACACACACGTGCACACACACACGTGCACACATACACACACGTGCACACACACACACGCACACACACACGTGCCGTCATTTTATGATTGCCTTGGTCGGGAAAACGCCACCGCCGATGTTCGAGACCGATAACCGAACGGGCAGCCGAGGAATGGAACGCATCCGGAAATTTTTCGTCCAAAACCAAGGAGACGGAGCGATGAACTCGGCTCGCGTGGGTCAATAATTATTACACCGCGGGATCGGGCGTGGGGAGGACTTGATCCAGCAGTGGATTGAAGATGGACGACGACGACGATGATGGTGGAGTCTGTGCACAACTTGAATCGCGCCAGTCTTAGAAGGCTGCCCGTTAAATTCAAAGTCAGTCTCGTTCCTAAATTCACAATTTGTGTTTCCCGCGCGTACAATTGGCTAGACACCTTACTCCTTGAAAATTGTGTTCATTATTGAGCGTGACCTTGCCAGCTGCGAACTGGTATGGATATGCGTCTCACTCCTGTGCCACTCCAATGCCAGACGTATCAATCACATTGCCTCCTCTCGCATTAAAGTCACCGACCCATTACGATGTCAAAATGCGTCCGGAGCGCGTGGCTTAGCGGCACAGCGAGAGGGGAGGGGTGGGGGGTGGGGGGTGAGGGGGCTCAGCCCATCATCCATCAGGGGTTCTATAAAATGGTTGTCACTTTGTGGGACAGTGGATGTGCCATGGATGAGAACGCGACGCCTGTCATAGGAATGTGGAATTGTAACCCACGGCATCAAGGCTGTAAACACGCGCCACGTACGGTGCGAATGAAGTTCAACGTGCTTTCGCGAGCAACGCCTTCGAAACTCATCTGAGCGGGGGGGAATCTCTTCGACCTTGAATGCATTAATCTCCACGTGTTAAAACCGGATTCGTTTCTTACATCACGCGGCAACGACACACGGTATATCCCTCGGGGTAGGCGGATTGGGGCGGGGGAGCATTGTTCTATGCCGAAGATTTTTTCGGTAAAGTCACGTAGAATGGAAATAATAAAATAATAAAATAAAACATAATAAAATCATTCTCCCGACAGCGTCTCCCCGACAGACCTGGTCTTCACCTGAGGACGGCTGCTTGCGTTGTGGCCGAAACGTCGTGAGAATTATTTTATTATGTTTTATTTTATTATTTCCATTCTACGTGACTTTACCGAAAGAACCAAGAAGATGAACCCCCTGCAGTCACGGAAGCTTTAAATAGAAATCTACCCCGAAGAGTCGAGCACTTTACCGTTGCCTTTTGTTCATCCCAGTCAAGCCTGCACGAACGTGGGTTCGATGCCGACGCTGACGATGCCTGCTCTATATTTGGGGTTTGCGTGTCTCTCTCTCTCTCGCTCTCTCGGTCTCCCCACGGGCGTGTGGATTTTTCTCCGGGTCCTACGCCCCCCCCCCCACTCCACTAGGCCTCGGCAAGGTAAGGTAAAAGTGTAAAAACAACGAGCCTACCTTTACCCTACCTTTTACCTTACCACAATACAATCATTCTACCCTACCTTTTACCCTTTAGCAGGTAAGGTAAAAGGTAAAAAGCAACGAGCCTACCTTTTTTTTTTATTTTAATTTCATTTTTTACCTACGTGACTTTACCGAAAGAACTAAGAGTATGACCCTACCTTTTACCCTACCCTTTACCCTTACCCCTTGGCATGTCGACACCTTTACCTTTACCCTTTTACCCGGTAAAAAGGGTACAATTACCTTACCTTGCCTACCCCCCACCCTTCACACATTTAGAGTCAACGTCACGCCTTCACGAGTACTGAAGTTGGCTAGAGGGAGGTGACTAGTCCCAGCGCGTTGCAGGCTGCCTTTGTCTCCCCAGTTGCGATGTTTACACATCGCATCAGGTACACATTTGAGGCTGAGTCGACCTCAGGGAGGCCCAAGACCGGTTCAGATAATCGTCACTGGTTTTGATCATGAGCCGGAATCGAACTCGGGTCGCCGGGTTCGCAGCGCACACACACACAGGTCCACAGACATGAACTTATACGTGAAATACTGTGTTCATAATCAAGTACACACACGTGCACACTTACACACATTTACACAGGACACGTGTACGCACTACCGCTCTGGAGGCCGACCGAAACGGAATTTCTGGTTTCGGCCGAAACCGAAAGTTAAAAATTTACTTTTGGCAGAAAACCGAAAGTAAGCCGAAAGTAAAAAAATTAACCCGTAAAAACAAAGTTTTTCACTATAAATCCTTTATATGCGTGGCGGCTAGAGTCCTCTCGTCCTCTGGCTTGAGATGGCTGCCACCTATGGGTCAGATGATTGTCTGCCACCATTAAGCAATTGGTAATTAAATATTTTAAAAAAATTCCCTAAAAAGTGTAAAATTTTGGAAAAAAGTTTTCACGAAAATTAATTGTCACGCACAAGGTGTCTGTATGCAAAATGTCAGCTCGATTGGATCACGGGAAGTGGGTTAAAAAACGACCGGAAGATTTTCACGGTCGTAAGCAAGCAAGCACGCACGCAAGCACGCGAGCAAGCAAGCAAGCAAGTGAACTTAATATAAAGGATTTAAAAATTGACTTTCGACCGAAACCTAAACTATGTTGAAAGAGGCCATTTGCCAACTTTCGGCACCGAAACCGAATTTCGGTCGGCCTCGAAACCGCTCCCCATATGGCTAACACAACAATCGCTAATTCGCCACTGAATGGCGGTGAACTTTGAAGCCATGCGAAGTGTCGAAGGCTCACTGGCAGGTCATGGAACAGACCCAGCAGGTGCCATGGGTTGACCGACTGAGATGACTTGCAGATGCACCACCTGTGCTCCCCCACTGTGTCATCTCGCTGCGTTGTGTCCGTCCGGCACTCCACTCGTTATTGCGAGCGCCGCTCCTCCGCCCTCCGTTGTTGCTTGAGGTCGACTGCCTCCACTTGCTCAGTTGCGTCCTCCTCCTCCTCCACAGAGGCCGAACTTTACTTTTTGTAGATTTAGTCTTAGTTTTTTTCGGTAAAAGTCACGTAGGTAAAAAATAAAAATGTATAAAAGTAAAATAAAAATAAAATAAAAATCATGTTTCGGAGGCAACACAAGCCTCCGTCTTCAGGTGGAACCGTCACAGCACGATAGCTGTATCAAGTAAGTACTTGATACAAAAATAAAATAAAAATCACGACGTTTCGGAGGTAACACAAGCCTCCGTCTTCAGAAGCTTTCGTGACTGCAAGGATTCATATTCTTAGGTTTTTTCGGTAATGTCACGTAGGAAAAAAATAAAAAAAATTAAGTACTTGATACAGCTATCGTGCTGTGACGGTTCCACCTCAAGACGGAGGCTTGTGTTGCCTCCGAAACGTCGTGATTTTTATTGTATTTTTATGAATTTGAATTTTTTACCTACGTGACTTTACCGAAAAAAACCTAAGAATATTAATCCTTGCAGTCACGAAAGCGTCAAATCTAGAATTTTGTAGATTTGTTTTTTTTTTGAAATTTTAGTTGAAAGCAAAACATAAACCTCGAGTTATAAGCATGTACTTGGCTTTATTTATACCGCCCTTCGGCTTGCCAGCGCACGCTCTACCGGGGAAGAATCGTCAACGCAGTGGCGATTTGGCCGTTTTGCTGAGATGTGAATCTGGCCCTGAGTGCGGGGAGCGGTGGTGTAGAGATGAGGGCCACCCGAGTTCGATTCCCGCTTGCGGCCAATACCATTGACGATTATCTGAAACGGTTCTGGGCCTCCCCTAGGTCGACTCAGCCTCAAATGAGTACCTGGTGCGGTGTGTAAACATTGCCACTGGGGAGACAAAGGCGACCGGGCGTGGTGTTGGCCACCCACCCCCTCGTGTGCCATGCCGGCCTTCATAGGTGCTCGCTAACAGCACTTGCCCCAATAGTCTGTGAAGGCTATACAGGGGATCTTTGTCTTTGTGTCCACATATGTCACGAAACACAACGGAACGAGTGTCTCATTTGAAATGTTTTTAAAGGTCTTCTTGCATCGGGGGGGGGGGGGAACCTACATCTGCAGTACCGCGCTAATCTTTCATTTTAGAACCTACAAACAAAGCAATGCCTGAACACGAAAACAAAATCTCTCTTCTTTTATTTCGAAAACGGCGACAACGTTTGCATTGAATACGGGGGAAGCAACGATGGACAGAAAAGCGTGAAACCAACACGGAAAAACATCGATAACTCTCAACCACCCACCCACTCTCTCTGCCCCTCTCACCCAACCAGAGGTCGCAAACGGGTTTTGATTCCTTACCCGGCTACCCGTACCCGGCCGCACCAGGGTCGAAAACGGGTACCCGTTCCCTACCCGTACCCTACCCGAAATGAGTGACAAACGGTGACTCACCAGTGACTCGCGGCCTACCCGTACCCGTACCCGGCCGCACCACGGTCGCAAACGGCTACCCGTACCCGGCCGGGTACGGATAGCCGGGTATCGGGTAGGGTACGGGTACCCGGTTGCGACCTCTGCACCCAACTCACACCACGCGCTCTCACTCCGCACTCGCGAGGAATAGGAGCGGCAGCCACGGCGCAGAATAATAGAGTTTGAGACGGGAAGAGAGGCCACTCCCACGAACTTGCGTTGACCAAGCTGGTCACACGGATTCTGACTTCACATTAACTTGAGCGTGGCCCTTTAGCAGGACATATATATATAAAGGCAAGTGCTCATTCATCATTTAACATTAATTCATCAAATTCCGTAAAGGATGTATTACTTGCGGATTATGCGCACTTGAGTTTCAAGTCATACGCGAAGTTACACAGGCAAAGCAAATTAGATTTTTTAAAAAGTTAGTTGATAGTGAGATCGTATGAAGGAATTAAGTAAAAATGTACAACTTTAATAAAATCGTTACACTAAATCGTGATAATTGAATAGCGCGGAGGGTACAGGAGAATCATCTTCTTTCGTATGGCAGATGCAGAGTAACAACCACAATTTCACATTCATGCGGGCAAGCCGGACAACCACATCAGGACCAGCGTAGTTCATCATCGCAGCAACAGACTATTCACATTCCTGTCAACCCACACGGTTTACCCCGATTTCTGGTACAGGGAAATTGAGTTTTCAGGTCCACGCGGCGGACAGCCGTTTCAATACGAGTAACAAAGAAACTAAAGTGTCTCTTTGTTTGTGTTTCTCCCTTGTGATGATGGGACTTTTGCAGGATGAACGTTGAGATGTATAAGGGGCACGGGGTGACCATTAAGGTCTGAATTGGTCTGTAAACACGTTCTTCCTGCGGAGGGAGCTGGTAGGAACGTTGGGTTGCTCGGTCAATGGCCAGGGTCAACGGCGGCGTGGTGCATTCCGCAAATATGCCCGACTGTGAGGGCGGGCACAAGCCGGCGTGAGTAGGTTAAACGTTGAGTTTTATAAGGGCACCACGGGGTGACCAGCCCCTCCCCACCCACCCTCCCTACCCTCCCCACCCAATCCCTCCCTGCACGACGGACGGACGGACACAATAATCCCCTGTGGGCTGGTGGAACCAGTGGGTTTCTACCAGTATAAGGTATGGCACTGATAATGGGTTGACAGCTATGGACCATCATCATCACCGTGATGTCTCCTCCGTGTTTGTGGATCGGCGCAGTGCGTCGTTACACGTTGTACGGTCCGTTCTGGATGACCACCAGTCGCCATACGACTAACGGAGAGTTGTTGATGTTCCGTTTGTGCCTCACGTATCATCCGCATCTGCCGCTGCCATGGTTTGTGCAGTGGGTGCGGTTTAGGGTGGACCGTGAGCTTCGCGGAAGATTGAAACCAGTGATCTTCTGCGCTGGGTCTTTCACAACGAGGTGTTTGTTTGTGGTCAAGCAACACATTTCAGTTGGTGTTTTGGACAAAGTTGCATGTTGCAGTCGAGTGCAACTTTACTTTGCACCACGAACAACCAAACACTGTTTACAAAACGGTGCTGAATTACAGTCGCAACGTTTAACTTCACCACGCTCTTAAGCCCATAGCCGATTGCATAAAAAATACCTTCAGAATTTTCTTTGAACCAAATTGGTGTCGTTTTGTAAAACAAATTAAATGATCTTCTTGGTTCTTTCAGTAAAGTCATGTAGAAGGGAAATAATAAAAATAAAACAATAAAATACAATTCTCACGACGTTTCGGCCACAACGCAAGCAGCCGTCCTCCGTTGTGGCCGAAACGTCGTGAGAATTGTATTTAATTGTTGTATTTTTATTATTTTATTATTTCCCTTCTACGTGATGACTTTATCGAAAGAACCAAGAAGGTGAATCCCTGCAGTCACGAAAGCTTTAAATCGAAAATTAAATGATGTCCTATGAGTTGGGAAGAAAGGCCAATTGCCCAAAACGTCACCAATCATATAATTTTCCATATAAGGCCACAGTTTCATTGACATGAGGTTATATTTTTCGTTATATAAAGGACTTGCATTCATTGGGCGTTGGTTAAAAACCCGGACATCTCAAAGCACACATTACATCTCATATCAATCATTCCAAAGTCCAGCCGGAGCTTTATTTATTTTGTTTAGCCAAGGAAGTCTCCTGACGACAGAAGTTTCTGTGTGACACGCAGCACTGGCCCGAAAGTGGACGCAAGCCCGTCAAGTAGAGGGCGACATGCTGCTCCTGGATATTTCATTTCACAAGCAAGTAAATGTTTCGACTTAAAGCTTTCGTGATTGCAGAGATTCATATTCTTGGTTCTTTCGGTAAAGTCACGTAGAAGGGAAATAATAAAATAATATAAATATAAAACAATACAAATTCTCACGACGTTTCGACTGCAACACAAGCAATCGTCATCAGGTGTGAAATCCACGGCAAGAAATGTTTTATTATTATTATTTTCAAATTTTCTTGCTGTGGATGTCACACCTCATGATGATTGCTCGCGTTGCAGTCGAAACGTCGTGATGATTTAATTGGTTTATATTTATATTATTTCATTATTTCCCTTCTACGTGACTTTACCAAAAGAACCAAAAATATTAATAAGTAAATGTTTGTTAAAAATAATCGGGACCACGACGCCGGACACACGCGGCCTACTAGGAGACAATTCCAGTGACGGTGTCGTACCCAATGCAATAGGCTATCAGTCTTGAGCCTAACATCAACAAACATAGCCCACAAACCTAAGCCTCACCCTATCTAATACTGTACAGCAACTCTGATTAGCACGTACGGTGCTAAAGAAGTTCCACATACGTACGTCACAATAGCCCTTATTCCGACACTGATATTGCAGCGCCAACTTTAACCAACTCAGCACATTCCCCCTTAACCCACCACGCGCATTAAGCTACAGATTACGACAGTTGAAGGCCTTGGGCATCCAATCGGATTTATTTCATTGATAAGTCCAATCACATTAGATTGGTTTTCACTAAGCCCTAAGCTTGCTGACACCAGGGATTCTCCCCTTGCATCTTGTCACAGCATCACAGCACCCTCTCACGGCGAAAGAGGGGAGGCATCTACAAGCGTTATCATTTTTAATGTAGGTCAAAAGATTTAAAGCTTTCGTGACTGCAGAGATTCATATTCTTGGTTATTTCGGTAAAGTCACGTAGAAAAAAAAAACAATACAATTCTCACGACGTTTCGATTGCAACACAAGCAATCATCGTCATCAGGTGTGAAAACCACGGCCACTTTTCTCAAATTTTCCTGCTGTGGTTTTCACACCGATTTGCTTGTGTTGCAATCGAAACGTCGTGAGAATTGTACTGTTTTAATTTTTATTATTTTATCATTTCCCTTCTACGTGACTTTACCGAAAGAACCAAGAATATAGGTCAAAAGATCTCGCAAGAAAACACCTCGTTGCGAAAGACCCAACGCACAAGATCCCATGAAGCTGCTCACGGTCCACAACTAAACCCGCATCAACTGCACAAACCACGGCAGCAGTGGACGTGGGACGACACCCGATGCACAAATGGAAAATTCAAAAGTCTCCAGTAAATTTTGATTTAAAGCTTTCGTGACGGCTGCTTGCGTTGTGGCTGCCTGTGTTGTGGCCGAAACGTCGTGAGAATTATTTTATCATGTTTTATTATTTTATTATTTCCATTCTACGTGACTTTACCAAAAGAACCAAGAAGAACAAGTCTCCAGTAGTCGTGTGGCGACTGTGGTTCATCCAGAACAGAGACCGTACGACGCTTGACGACGCAATGCCCCGATCCACAAATACGAAGGAGACATCGTGGCGATGATAGGCTCCTCCGCTGCTTCAGACGCTGTCTCCCCGACATACCTGTTCTCCACCTGAGGACGGCTGCTTGCGTTGTGGCCGAAACGTCGTGAGAATTATTTTATTATGTTTGATTTTTATTATTTTAATATTTCCATTCTACGTGACTTTACCGAAAGAACCAAGATGATCCTCCGCTGCTGTTGACGCGGTTGTTCTGTGGCTTCACCACCCGAATGGGACAATTGCAGTAGTAGCTCTGTGGCTACATCAGCAGCCGTACGAAAGAAGAAGTAAATTATTCGTGGAGGGTGACATTCAAAATGATGAAACTCGCGCACCGCTCGGCTGGAGAAAGGACGAGATAAATACCACTATCACTCGTGCGATGTCCTAATGGAGGGGGGGGGGGTGCAGGGTGCATACTTTATGCTTAAAGCTAAGCCAGCGTTCAACACTGTTGATAGTTGTTGTTGTTCTTCTTGGTTCTTTAGGTAAAGTCACGTAGAAGGGAAATATATAAAATAATAAAAATAAAACATAATAAAATAATTCTCACGACGTCCACCTCCTACGCATTTCACAAGTAGTACTAATCCCATATCTGCATTTCCCATAAATATGCTAAATTCCTCTTGATATGCAAATTATTTTGTCAAGGCGCTCTTCCCCCTCCATCCCAGCTTAAATAGACGCTCCAAGCGTGGTGGTGTTTTATTCAGACGCTGTCTCCCTGACAGCCCTGTTCTTCACCCGAGGACGGCTGCTTGCGTTGTGGCCGAAACGTCGTGAGAATTTAATGTTTTATTTTTATTATTTTATTATTTCCCTTCTACGTGACTTTAACGAAAGAACCAAGAAGATGAATCTCTGCAGTCACGAAAGCTTTAAATCGAAAGTTGTTGTTGTTGTTTGGACGGGCGACGCAAACGAAGCACGTGGCCTTGGTGCCGGTACATGTCACTTGACGTTCTGCTGCCGGATCGAGAGACACGTCGTGGCAAGGCATAAATGTTGACAAAGTTTGCCCGAAACTCATAGAATTGCCGATTTAAAAAAACCAATATCGCTCTCCTACATCTTATTTGCCACGTGTCTAAATACATATTTTTTTATGATTGTCAATGTAGAAGACAGATATCTTTCTATTTAACATGTTCATACTCGTCAACCCAAAAGGTTTATATATTCTTAGGTTTTTTCGGTAAAGTCACGTAGGTAAAAAATTAAAATTAATAAAAGTAAAATAAAATAAAAATCACGACGTTTCGGAGGCAACACAAGCTTCCGTCTTCAGGTGGAACCGTCACAGCACGATAGCTGTATCAAGTGATACAGCAATCGTGCTGTGACGGTTTTTTTATTTTAAATTTTTACCTGCGTGACTTTACCGAAAACACCTAAGAATATGAATCCTTGCAGTCACGAAAGCTTCAAATCTAGAACCAAAAGGTTTACCCCGTATTCTTGTATAGGGAAATAGAGTTTTCAGGTCCATACAGCGTACAGCCATTTCAATATGGGCTTTGTAGGATGAACGTTGAGTTTTTTTAGGGGCACGGGGTGACCAATAAGGTCTGAATTGGTCTGTAATAAGGTAGGCACTGATAAGGGGTTGACAGGTGTGTATATTTTTCAAATTTAAAAACTTAATAACATTCGAATAAATATCACATTTTATCGATACATCCAATGTGGAGACTCGGAGCTTGACCGTGTCTGGCTCGCACAACTTGTGAATGCCATTCATAAACACATTTTTGTTTTGGCAAGTAATGCGCTGTGTTTAAATTCCAGTCGAAATAAATAAACCGACCCGCCATAGCCACGAATCCGCTCACGAAACCTGCAAAACTTCGCAAACGTTCAGGTCACATGAGCAATTGTAAATGCTTCCGAATCCGTCAGGGGGAGAACGAGCAATACATCGTTCGCGAAACCAAAAAACCTTAACACAGGCACACGCGGTACGTTATATTTGATATTCGTGGCCGAGTATAACCGCTGAGAATGGCTGTCCCCCCCCCACCGCCCGCGCTTGAAAAGGATGTTAAATTAATTAGGCCGCTATACCAGCGAAGGACACTAGCAACGTAAATAATAAAAATAAAGACCAACCGCTAACATCTCGTGTGATTTGTCGGTCACGTTTCACGACGCACGGCAAGTCGTTTTATGTCCTGAAGGAGAGGGCGACCTTCCTGCCTAGTTACTGCCCAGCGCGCCGCACACTCGGGTTTTGCAAATCTCCGGGAGCACGACCGAAAATAATGATAAATAAAAACCACCGATACTCGCCACTTGGCCTCAAGCCCACGGAGGTTTTGGCAAACCGTCGTGCCGATGTCCGCGTTGAGCAAAACTGCAAGGCACATGGACAGGATTCATTCGATCTTGAGGGTGCGACCGGTCGAAATTTACTTGAGGGTGAGGTTACATTTTCTTGCGGTCAGGTTAAAAAAAAAGTTAAAATGCACGGGCACAATCGCAAAAACCTTCCGTTGTTCGGATGGCTTCCGTTCACGAGTGGTACGAGCCCACACGCAGGCTTGGTTACAAGCGCTGTGAGGTTAGACGCTGCATGGGTGCAATGCAAATGATGCTCCAATTTACAGGTGGTAAATTAGGGTCTTGCCGTGGAGTGGGAATTAATCTCAGCAAGCGAATTGGTTAGATTTCTAGTCTTGGGAATTTTAAGGTGAAATATCCAGACAGGAACAACTGTGTGGAAATGGTTCCTGCCATAACAATGTGGAATTTTCTTTACCACTTGCTGTCAAACAAGTTAAGCGCCGCCCAGCACATTTAAACTTAACTCAGGAGTTGTAATGCAACGCCCAACTGCTACAAGGCAATATGGTAGAAGAATACTGATAATAATGATGCTGCAATTAATTTAATTGTTAAGAAAAGCTCGCAAACCCTATGCTAAAAAAGTCCAGGCGTGTATCCGACCAAATCCATTTTGAACCTTTATTCCAAGAAATCGGAACACATGAAAACCCCGCTGAAGAGACGGGTCAGAAACCTACTTGCTGTCCTGGCCACGCTCCGCACACTCGTCCCCGAGGAGACGTGGCAGCAAATTCCCGGCGCGTCCCAGTCGGCACGATCGGCCGCACGATTCCGATCAACTCGGCACGCGGGTGCGGACGAGACGACCATATAATTCGGCAACCGAGAGCACAACGACCGACGAGACGGCGGCGTCACCCGTCCGGCGCCGGGTACGCCCGGTTCAGCGTCACCTCCACGCAATCGGCCCCAAGCCGGCACTGCTCCAGCACGAACAGCATCCTCCGGCCGGCGAGAGGCGATGCCGATTCGGTGACCTGCAGCGGCGAAACCCCGGGCGGCACGCTGCCGTGCGCCAGAATCTCCAGCAGCCCGGCACGCTCCTCGGCCAACGGGCACGCGGCCCGGCGGTCCCCGCGGTCCCACACCGGCACGAACGGCACGTCCAGCGCCACCTTGCGGTCCAGCCCCAGCAGCGTCACCACGAAGTAGCCGACGAGATCGCACGCTGGGCGGAAGGCTCCGGCGTCGGGCGCGGCGTCCGCGGGGAGGCTGGCGCGGCATGCCGGCTGCAGGTTGAAGAGCTCGCGCTGAGCGTCGCGCCGCTCGTGGTCGTAGCGCCGCATCACGGCCTCGGCCGGCAGCTCGCCCAGGCGCAGGTGGTCGGCGAGGACGAGCTGAGAACCGGACCAGTCGTTGGTCTCCCACAGGGCCTCGGCGGAGTTAGGCTCGCGTGCCGTGGGACCCCGCGCCGGCGGGATCTCCTGCGACGCGGCCAGCATCGTCCCGCGCTCGGGACCGGCCGTAGTCTCCGCCGACGGCGCGAACAAGTTGGCGACGCTCCCTTCGTTCGCGTCCACCGGGGCGCCGGGCGGCCCGGGCTGTCGATGGTTTCCCACGACGTCGTCGAGCCTCGGCTTCTTCTTCGCGGCGCCGTGTTTGCTGGCGACGGCCCCCCGCGGCTCCGTTTTCCTCGAGCGCAGGTTGTAGCTGCGCCACTCGACCACCTGCGCGGAGGTCAGCGGGACGTCGTCCTCGTCCTCCGTCTCATCCTCCGCTTGCGATGGCTGCACTGCCGCCGCCGCCTCCTCCGCCGCCTCCACGCCCTGGACAGATGCCGAGGGCGACGCGTCGTGCACGCCGTTCTCCTGCCCACCCGCCCCCTCGCTCAGCTCCACGTAGCGCACCTCCGCGATGGTGCCCTGCACCACCAGGCGCTTCTGCTCGCGGTAGTGCAGCCGGGCCACCTCCGAGCGCAGTTCCTCCAGCGGGGTGACGGTGAGCGCCGTCGGCCGTCCCTCGGCGAACTCCGCCAGCGTCGTGGGCAGCGGCGGGAAGACGTAGCAGCCGCCCACCGCCGAGCGGGCCAAGAAATCGTCGTCCGCGATGCCGCAGCACCACTGCGCCACCTCGAGCACGGCGGGCTCGGCGGCGTACGGCTTGCCGGCGTGCTGGCCCGAGACGAACACCTGGCTCTCGACGGACGTGGTGAGGTAGGGCCCGCCGAGGCCGTGCCTGACGCGCATCTGCGTGCACACGACGAGCGTGGCGGGCCGCAGGAGGTCGTGCACGTCGGGCTGCGACGTGGCGAAGAGCTGCAGCACGAAGGGCTCCTCGCTGCTGGCGTCCACCGCGTGCACCCAGCGGCACACCCAGAAGTCGTCGCGCGCACGCCACGGGTCCTCCTTCTTGCGGATGCGCTCCTGGCGCCCCACGAACGACACCAGGCCGATCACGTCGCACGCGCGGTCGGCCGGCAGCGAGCCGAGGTCGCGGCGGCGGGTGAAGCGGGTAGCGCCCCTCGGGCAGGTGCCAGGCCGGGTCCACGCGGCGCGGGTGCACGACCCGGATGTCGGCGGCCGGGTTTCGCGAGTTCAGGTTGATCTCGAACTTCTTGAACACGGGCAGGCCCAGGTCGTAGACGTCGGGCCAGGTGCGGCCCGCGAAGCCGTCCTTCAGCGTGTAGTCGCGCAGCACTAGCGCCTGGCCGGGCTGCAGGCAGCGGAACCACTCGGGGCACAGCTCGTTCCACAGGACGGCGGGCACCACGCCCGTGCCGTCGCACACCTCCAGGTAGACGCGGTAGGGCCACGGCCGCAGCCTGTCCACGCGGCCAAAGTGCAGCAGCCGCGACTTGTGCAGCAGCCGCACGACGAGCGGAGGGCCCCTGGCGCCCGACGCGGCGGCCTCCGCGAGGCTCCGGACGGTGGCGCGGCGCGCCGGCCGCACCGGCACGTCCTCTGCCGTCGCCTCCTCCCACCGCTGCCCGTGGTAGTCCTCGCTGTTCCACAGGGGCAGGTAGTAGTCGCGCGCCGCTCCCAGGGGCTTGTCCGCGCACGACGCCCCCCGGGCCCAGGGCAGGGCCTCGGCGTCGGCGCCCACCAGCAGGCGGGAGCGCTCCGCCGTCACCTCGGCGTCGGCGATGACGGGGAATCGGACGCCGACCACCAAGCGCTCGGCCGTGCCGACGTCGTAGCGGAGGACGAGCAGCTCGCAGCCCGCCTTCAGCCGGTTCGTGTGCACCAGGTGGTTCAGCCGGAGCGCCAGCGAGCACTTGAGCCGTCGCTCGCCGTCCGTCACCGTGACGTCGTAGGCGAAGCTGGGCTGCAGGGGCTGGTGCTCGCCGTGCTCCTGCGGCACCCTCAGATCGCGCAGGTAGCGCTCGACGGCGACCACGGCGACCGACGAGGGCTCCACGTTCACCTCCATGCTCTGCAGGTCGCCGAGCGTCGCGGTCAGGCGCGCCAACGGGGTGGGTTCCAGCGGGGTGGGTTCCAGCGGCGGCAATGACGCGGGGGGTTCGGCGGAGTCGGCCATCGTCGAACGCGACGGCGGCAGTAACCGAAGGGGCGGCTCGGCACTGAAGGGTTCAAGGCGCCGGTGCAGCGTCTGCCGTCTCGCCGAAGTGCCTTGCGCGCCGAGAAGCTTGCGACGTCATCCCCCGCAGCGTTTGCCTGACCAGAGCTGAGGCTGAGAAAAAAAGAGAATTTGGCCACACGATGCCACTGGTACGTTCCTGAAGGACAACTGAGACTAAAGGTGTCTTCTTGGGGAAGGGCATAAATTGTTGGGAAGTTGAAATATATAACAGGGGTTATTACGCGGGTGGAGTCACACCACAGCCGGTTTACATCGGGGATGCGTTGCTGAAAGACACGACACCGAAAATATCACGTTGACGTAAATCCAAGCGTTGATTACCATATAAACACGTAGGCTTTCGTGACCAATATCATCCATAACAGGTTTTTTTGAGGGTTAGAAATATAAATGTGTCTTTAAACCCACGTCCACGCGACACAGCCAAATAGCCAGGTTTGTCATGTAAACAGAACATGCCAATTTGTTACTAGTACATCATACCGGTGTGTTGGAAAACAAAGCCACAACATTTACAGGGTTATGTTTATGGATTTGTTTGATTAGGTTTAGGGGTATGAGTGAGGGTTATGGGTTAGGCTTGGAGTAGGGCTTAGGGTTTTGGACTTGGGGGTTAGGATGTAGGGTTTAGGGGTACATTCTGGGTTTGGAATTATGGTTAGTGTTTAGAGTTAGAGGTTACAGTTAATGTTTACGGTTATGTGTTATATAGGCTTTTCTTTACCACTAGATCAATGCCTTCCCAATCTATATAGGTTCATCGTGGGGGGTGGTGGGGGGTGGGGTTCTGACCATACTTCACCACGCTGGTCAATGCGTAATGACCATACTTCACCACGCTGGTCTATGCAAGTGTTGGGATGTGGATTGACCATACTTCACCACACTGGTCAATGCGCAATGACCATACTTCACCACACTGGTCTATGCAAGTGTTGGGATGTGGATTGACCATACTTCACCACGCTGGTCTGCAGGGGTTGGGATGTGGATTGACCATACTTCACCACACTGGTCAATGCGTAATGACCATACTTCACCACACTGGTCTATGCAGGGGTTGGATGTGGAATCTGACCATACTTCACCACACTGGTCAATGCGTAATGACCATACTTCACCACGCTGGTCTATGCAAGTGTTGGGATGTGGATTGACCATACTTCACCACACTGGTCAATGCGTAATGACCATACTTCACCACACTGGTCTATGCAAGTGTTGGGATGTGGATTCTGACCATACTTCACCACGCTGGTCTATGCAAGTGTTGGGATATGGATTCTGACCATACTTCACCACGCTGGTCTACGCAAGTGTTGGGATATGGATTCTGACCATACTTCACCACGCTGGTCAATGCGTAATGACCATACTTCACCACGCTGGTCTATGCAGGGGTTGGGATGTGGATTGATCATACTTCACCACACTGGTCAATGCGTAATGACCATACTTCACCACGCTGGTCTATGCAGGGGTTGGGATGTGGATTGATCATACTTCACCACGCTGGTCTATGCAGGTGTTGGGATGTGGATTGACCATACTTCACCACGCTGGTCTATGCAAGGGTTTGTTGACATCACTCGCCACTGATGCGAGCCGTGTGTGTGTCTGTGTGCTGATAGGGCAAGTCCCGCTTACACACCCAAACCGCACTGCAGCACAATTAGCTACGCTGACGATATCCCTGCCGCTAGGATCAAGTGAGACGCTGTGGGTGTCGTTCACTAACATCGAGTGTAGAGAGAATAGAAGAGAGACACACGCAGCTTTACCCTACGGTGGTAATGATGGTGATGATGGGTCTTGTCCCGTAGGCCGCAACGCATTCGCCTGTCCGGCACGCGTGGCCCCAGGTCGTTACACCACCACCACCACACACGCCAATAAAGTTGTCGTCGTCGTTGTTACGAAAGGAGATGTTAATGTGGAACAACTTAACCGGATTTAACCTCGGCCCGGAATCGCCGCACAAAAATTGCCGATTTTTTAAAATTAAAAATACGCAACGGAGCGAGCGACTTTTCACGGCAATTTAATTGCTTTAATCGTCTTTATATATCCTTACACACGTATAATAATAAGAAGGTACTACGTTTAATGAACTTAATAATCGCGGTTCTGTGCAAACTCTGAGGGGATGCTCAAAACCGCGGGGGGAAAACGCGCGGCCGCGTCTCGATTCAAACTATCCGAGCGGTGACGTCAACCATGCCACCCGTGACGTCACGTCACCTCTACCACCCCGTGACGTCACGTCAATAACCTATCCACCGTGACGTCACGTGAACACACCGACCGCCAGTGACGTCACGTCACGTCCCTACCACCCGTGGCGTCATGTCACCCCTCCCACTTCCCGCACGGCGCGGACCAATGGCATTTGAGCTAAATTAATCACTAATGACGTCAGAATCTTTATTGATGATCAAATCGAATATTCATTGATGATCAATACGTCAGAATATTTATTGATTATCAATACATCAAAATCATTATTTATTATTCATACGTCATCATCTGTATTGACGATCAATACGTTATGATCTGTATTGATGATTAATACGGCAGAATCTGCATTGATCAAATACGTCACAATCTGCATTGAATGTCAATACGTTATAATCTGTATTGATGATTAATAGGTCATAATCTGCATTGATTACCAATACGTCATAATCTGCATTGATTACCAATACGTCATAATCTGCATTGATTACCAATACGTCATAATCTGGATTGATTACCAATACGTCATAATCTGCATTGATTACCAATACGTCATAATCTGCATTGATTACCAATACGTCATAATCTGCATTGATTACCAATACGTCATAATCTGGATTGATTACCAATACGTCATAATCTGCATTGATTACCAATACGTCATAATCTGCATTGATTACCAATACGTCATAATCTGGATTGATTACCAATACGTCAGAATCTGCATTGCAATAAAACATTTGTAAACCATATTTTGTACATGCTATGTTTCGGCTTGGCTCGAATTGTCCACGCTCAACTCACGTTGCCTGTAAATCACCACGGCCACTTACGTTGTGGCAAGCTTCGGGGCCACTTCCTTGGGTCGTGGAGTTCTGCCATTACTAGTACATTTCATACTGGCAAAACTGACACCTAAATGCTTACCCCAAGCTCTCATACTCTGATGGTGCATTGTCCTTGAGTTGTGCGCCTTTTGGCGTCATCTGGTCCAACACCATGTGAGACTAGGCTCTAAGGAAAGCTGTCTCGGGTGTGGACCAATCAACTTCAAGGACAGTGCTTATACATTATCAGAGTTGTGTTTTTTGTTTGCATTCCGACCGCAGGTATTGTGGTCAATGCAAACATGACTCCTTGTAAAAAAAGGTGTCAGTTTTGTTGCCAGATAGAAGGGTAAAAAACCAATTATCATATTTTTCCTGGCAAATGAGGTTCCAATGGTGTAAATGCTTACCCCGAGCTCTCATACTCTGATGGTGCATTGTCCTTGAGTTGTGCGCCTTTTGGCGTCATCTGGTCCAACACCATGTGAGACTAGGCTCTAAGGAAAGCTGTCTCGGGTGTGGACCAATCAACTTCAAGGACATTGCATACATTATCAGAGTTGTGTGGTTTGTTTGCATTCCGACCGCAGGTATTGTGGTCAATACAAACATGACTCCTTGTAAAAAAAAAAAGGTTAAATTTCGATTTAAAGCTTTCGTGACTGCAGGGATTCATCTTCTTGGTTCTTTCGGTAAAGTCACGTAGAAGGGAAGTAATAAAATAATGAAAATAAAACATAAAAAAATAATTCTCACGACGTGTCGGCCACAACGCAAGCAGCCGTCCTCAGGCGAAGAACAGGTCTGTCCATTCAGACGCTGTCTTCCCGACAGACCTGGTCTTCACCTGAGGACGGCTGCTTGCGTTGTGGCCAAAAAGTCGTGAGAATTATTTTATTATGTTTTATTTTTATTATTTTATTACTTCCCTTCTACGTGACTTTACCGAAAGAACCTAGAAGAAAAAAAAAAGGTGTGAGTTTTGTTGCCAGATAAAAGGGTAAAAAAACAATTATCATATGCACGTGCCGTTAAACCCGCCACGCAACGACACAGCCAATTGGTGAAAGGTTTGTCGCGTGAACAAATCGTGGCCCATTAAGTCACTTGTTCAGCGCCACATCGGTTGTGGGCTGGAGAGTAAAACAACTGGGACATTTACAATTCTAGCTGGTGACAATCACGTTTCGCCGGTACATTATTACAACAACAACAACAACCACCGCCACCAGCATCATCAGGCGACAGCCAGTCAGGTGCGACGATCAGAGGGAGGGGCGTGGTTTCATGACGTCATCTCTCCACCCCCGCCCCCTCTCTATATTTAAGGCCTCGTCACAGAAACGACCTCTCTCTTTGTGCTGATACGTGTTCTCTCTCTCTCTGTGTCTTTGTGATGTCTGTCTGCTTGTATGTCTGTCTATAGTTTTATGGTTAGATTTTTGTTGCTATTTCTTTTATACCCGATGAAGATTGCTTGTGTTGCAATCGAAACGTCGTAGTATGCTATTATTTAATTTATTATTTTATCTTCATACGTGACTTTACCGAAAGAACCAAAGAATAAGTTACAAGAGATGTCCTATTATAAGTTGGGTCATTGAAAGTTAATCAACAAGCAGGACTGCACTGCTGCCATCATACGGCAGGGGGCGATACAAACCCATCGACTTGCCCCCGTTGATAATTGTTTTTTACCCTTCTATTTGGCAACAAAACTGACACCTTTATCACAAGGAGTCATGTTTGCATAGACCACAATACCTGCAGTCATCTGGTCCAACACCATGTGAGACTAGGCTCTAAGGAAAACGGTCTCGGGTGTGGACCAATCAACTTCAAGGACAGTGCATACATTATCATTATCAGAGTTATGTTTTTTGTTTGCATTATGACTGCAGGTATTGTGGTCTATGCAAACATGACTCCTTGTGAAAAAGGTGTCAGTTTTGTTGCCAGATAGAAAGGTAAAAAAACAATTATCATATTTTTTACTGGCAAATGAGGTTCCAATGGTTGGCTCTCGTTCTTGGATGTATGTTGAACTTCTTTCGCACCGTACGTAGCCAACCGTGTTTTCAATCATCCAGGAGGAAAATTCATTGAGTTAGAGCTGCGTGTTTTGTTTATTTGTGCTGTCCTCCCTCCGTGCATTCGATTAGCAGGGTTGGTTACCGTACGGTGCGAAATAAGTTCAACTTACATGCATACATAGACTCACACAGAGTCTCATTGACTCACACAGAGAGCCACAAACTCACACAAAGACCCATAGACTCTTATACCGGTAGGAACCTCCTGGTTACACCAGCCCACAGGGGATTATTGTGTCCGTCCGTCCGTCCGTCGTGGATCCAAAATTGGGAGGGGTGGGGCTGGGTGGAGAGGGGAGGGTGGGGAGGGGGCTGGGTGGAGAGGGTGGGGAAGGGCTGGGTAGGGAGGGGAGTGTGGGGAGGGGCTGGTCACCCCGTGGTGCCCTTATAAAACTCAACGTTTCACCTACTCACGCCGGCTTGTGCCCGCCCTCACAGTCGGCCATATTTGCGGAATACACCACGCCGCCGTTGACCCTGGCCATTGACCGAGCAACCCAACGTTCCTACCAGCTCCCTCCGCAGGAATCTGTTAGAGACCCATATACTCACACAGAGATCCATAGACTCACATAGAACCCATAGACTCACACAGAGACCCATAGACTCACACAGAGACCCATAGACTCACACAGAGACCCATAGACTCACACAGAGACCCATAGACTCACACAGAGACCCATAGACTCACACAGAGACCCATAGACTCACACATAGACCCATAGACTCACACATAGACCCATAGACTCACACATCGACCCATAGACTCACACAGAGACCCATAGACTCACACAGAGACCCATAGACTCACACAGAGACCCATAGACTCACACAGAGACCCATAGACTCACACATAGACCCATAGACTCACACAGAGACCCATAGACTCACACAGAGACCCATAGACTCGCACAGAGACCCACAGTTTGTTGTCCTTCCCCCGTGCCTTCGATTAGCCACGGTTGGTTACCGTACGGTGCTAAAGAAGTTCAACGCACGTACATGGTGCTGCTACTCGCTAACACGGAGGGAGGGTATCTAGTGCAGTGTATGGCATACCTGTGAACCCATACGATTTAGCCGTATTCTTGTCCATGGAAATTGAGTTTTCAGGTCCATACGGGCTACCCCCCACTCTCCCATAATTTTACTAACTAATTTTTTCGTCTATTCGTGTGTGTGTTTCTCCCTTGTGATGGGACTTTATGGGATAGGATGCACGTATAGATTAATCAGGGGCACGGGGGTGAGCAATAATGTCTGAATTGGTCTCTAATAAAGTAGGGCACTGATAGGGGGTTGAAAGCTTGTGACAACCCTGACAACAATTCCCCCCCCCCCTTCACCCCCATCGTGAACAATGCTGATTGCTTAAGCTCCACGTGTTAAAATGGGAAATTTCGTGAGTCGCAAAAAAAACACAACTCGGGACGCCTTGAACCGCTTAGGCAATTCTAAATCTGCACCCCCTCCCACCCCACCCCCACCACCACCACCCCCACCACCACCACCACCACCACCACCCCCACCACCACCACCACCACCA
>NC_136170.1:1858881-1963746 GCF_965212315.1 Lampetra planeri
ACTGGCAGGAAACTCCTGGTTACACCAGCCCACAGGGGATTATTGCGTCCGTCGTGCAGGGAGGGGCTGGGTGGGGAGGGGCTGGGTGGGGAGGGAGGGGCTGGGTGAAGAGAGTGGGGAAGGGCTGGGTGGGGAGGGTGGGGCGGGGTTGGGTGGGGAGGGTGGGGCTGGGAGCGTCGGGAGGCGCTGGGTGGGGAGGGTGGTGGAGGGGCTGGGCTGGGTGGGGAGGGGCTGGTCACCCCGTGGTGCCCTTATAAAACTCAACGTTTAACCTACTCACGCCGGCTTGTGCCCACCCTCACAGTCGGGCATATTTGCGGAATACACCACGCCGCCGTTGACCCTGGCCATTGACCGAGCAACCCAACGTTCCTACCAGCTCCCTCCGCAGGAATGTGTTCCCGTTATGAGGGGAATGTTCAGCCCCCTCCCCCCCTCGTCACAAATGTCTGACCCCCCCCCCTCCCCCCCCTAGGTGGGTGACGTCATTTATGGACGGCCCCAAAGCTAAAAATCACGTTCTAAAGAAATGATCCATAACAGAGGTTCTTGGGTTAGATTGCGCAAGCATAAACCCGCCACCACCCGACACAGCCAATTGGTAATGTTTGCCACGTAAACAAAAGCGTGCCACAATTCGTTACTGGTACAGCACACCGGTTGTGTTGGATAGTAAACCCACAACTTTACAATTCTCGCACCGTGAAGTTTCGCCGGTAATCACGACGATCAGCATCATCGTGCAAGACCCACAGAGTTGTGAGGACGCCCTCCTCCCCCTGTTTCGGTCTTAAATTAGACAGACGAGGGGATAAAGAAATTGAGTTTCTCTGGATCGCCCAGACAAGAGGTGCACAGCATGCAAGCAGGACGACGCCACTCAAAACCCGCTCCGCGTACAACAATTCTGGAAAAAAAGATTTTATTTCGTTATCGTTGACAACACGAGGGGGGCACACGCAAGACACGGAAGGAGGTCAAGCCCGGCTCAGCACGATCGTTTAGAGAAGGTCACCTTGCCTTCCACACAGCCTTTTTGGTCCTTAGGCATCACCAAATCCTGATCCGAGAGCTTTGAATAAACTGACAGCTGCCACGCAGCAGGTACGGTCAGCCTCCTCACCACAGCAATGTGGAATTGCCACCACCATGGCCTCCGGGGCTTTTCCCCCCTCCACGTTTGGAATCAACGTCACGGCGTCTGGGGTATTCGGCTGCCGTACGTTTTCCACACGCGACGACAATCCACTTCGCCGAGTTTTCAGAAGCGATGGTCAGGCCGCTTCTAAAAAAGAGCGGCGTGGCTCTGCGGGGCCTTATCTGGTATCATAAAAAATAATGTTTAATATTTCATACAAGAGACGGGAGACAAACCCACAACAGGGGGAGGGAGGGCGGCAGCGCCACGGTAATACGACTCAGGGGGTTAGTGACATCACACGGGGGGGGGGGGGAAACGGGGGGGCATTGGGGGGGGAGGAGTCGGGGGGATTGAGGGCAGGCTCTGAGAACAACGGCACGAACGTTGAGAGAGTCCATAATGGAGGTTTCTTGGGTGAGATTGCGTAATATATAAACGTGCTTTGATTTCAAGTTTTCGTGACTGCAGGGATTCATGTTCTTGGTTCTTTCGGTAAAGTCACAAGAAAAATTTTCTTGCCGTGGAATTCACACCTGATGACGATTGCTTGTGTTGCAGTCGAAACGTCGTGAGAATTTTTATTGTTTTATATTTTTAGTATATTATTATTTCCCTTCTACGTGACTTTACCGAAAGAACCAAGAATATATAAACGTGTTGTTAAACCCGCCACCACCCGACACAGCTTAATTAGTAAGGTTTGTTACGTAAACAGAACGTGGCCAATTCGTTACTAGCACAGCATCACCGTTTGTGTGTTGGAGAGCAAATCCACAACATTTACCACACTCAAATTGTACATTTAAAGTACTCAGATTGTAAATACTCTTAGTTTTTTCGGTAAAGTCACGTAGGTAAAAAATGAAATTAAAATTAATAAAAAGTATCAAGTGATACAGCAAATCTGGCTGTGACGGTCCCACCTGATGACGGAGACTTGTGTTGCATCCGAAACATCGTGATTTTTATTATTTTTATTAATTTTAATTTCATTTTCTACCTACGTGACTTTACCGAAAAAACTAAGAGTATGAATCCTTGCAATCACGAAAGCTTCAAATACAGATTGTAAATGTTGTGGCTTTGCACCCCAACACACCGGTGGTGCTGTACTCGTAACGAATTGGCACGTTCTGTTTACATCACAACCCTCACTAATCGGCTGTGTCGGGTGGCGGTGAGTTAACGACATTTATATATTTACGCGATCTAACCCAAAAAAGACTATATTATGGATGACATTGGTCGCGAAAGCCCTGCTACATATTAAGTCGAGAGAGTCGTTGACAACTCAGCAGCGTGGCCTGGCGGAACACGCCGTGTTGCCGAGGGGATAGAGGGGGCACGCGGCCCACTTGATTTAAGTGCACCGATGGACGTGGGTTTGGAAACACCCCCCCCCCCCCGACCGAGGCTCAAGTCGCAACCCGCACACCCTCGGCTGCAGCATCTCTCCACCGGATAACACCACAGCGCCAGGCCGAAGCCTCGCCGAAGCCTTGCCGGGCCGATGCTTTGCCAGGCCGAAGCCTCGCCGAGGTCTTGCCGGGCCGATGCTTTGCCAGGCCAAAGCCTTGCCGGGCCGAAGCCTTGTTGGCTTGAGGCAGGGCTACTCTGCGGGGTCTTGTAACAGGGCCCTCAAAGTCTCAGCCACGGGCGGATGTTGCTTTTCAAGAAGGTCCGCCAAGTGCTGCACCTGCAATTCCACAGCGATGACAAGGTGAGGTCGAGGGAAGAACTAGAACATCGATTGATTTTCTTTGCCATCATCTTTGTGTGGGGGTAGAGGGGTGGGTGTATGTACTTTTAACTCCTTTCGCACTGGACGTAGCCAAGCTTGCTTATCAGAGGTGCGGGGGAAGGACAACAAACTAAATAGCGAACACAGCACGTCTGAAGGTGCACAGATCTGGTGATAGAGAGCCTAGACTAGGCTCTAAGGAAAGCTGTCTCGAGTGTGGATCAATCAACTTCAAGGACAGTGCACATTATCACAGTTATGTCTTTTGTTTGTATTATGACTGCAGGTATTGTGGTCTATGCAAACATGACTCCTTGTAAAAAGGTGTCAGTTTTGTTGCCAGATAGAAGGGTAAAAAAACAATTATCATATTTTTACTGGCAAATGAGGTTCCCATAGTGTTAACCCCTCTTATTATTATTAAAACTTTCATGACCAACACAGCGCAAGGGGAGGCCGATTCAGAATGGCTGCAACAAATGCACTGACGTCAATTTAAGTGTAATTACTTGGTTTGTGTGTGTGTGTGTGTGCGTGCCACGGCGTTAGGCACTTGCCACAGACGGGTAGAAGGGCACGAGTATCCGCACGGCGGCCGGGAGATGATCCGGAATGAGCACCTTCTGGGTGAACGCTTCCTCCAATTCACTCTGGAAGCGCACGCCGTCGCTTTGTGTGAACTTAAGGGGAGTTAGCAGCAGTTTGCTGTCCTTCACATACATACACAGAATCGCACAGAGACCCATAGACACGCACAGAAACGCATAGACAGACACAGAGACCCATAGACTCGCACAGAGACACAGACTCACACAGAGACATATAGACTCACACAGAGACCCACAGACTCACAGAGAGACCCATAGACACGCAGAGACCCATAGACTCATACAGAGACCCATAGGCTCACACAGAGACCAACAGACTCGCACAGAGACCCATAGACTCGCACAGAGACCCACAGACTCACACAGACTCATAGACAGACACAGAGACCCATAGACTCACACAGAGACCCATAGATTCGCAGAGACCCATAGGCTCACACAGAGACCCATAGACTCACACAGAGAACCATAGACTCGCATAGAGACCCATAGACTCACACAGAGACCCACAGACTCGCACAGAGACCCATAGACTCGCACAGAGACCCATAGACTTACACAGAGACACATAGACAGACACAGAGACCCATAGACTCACACAGAGACCCAAAGACTCGCACAGAGAACCACAGACTCGCACGAGACCCACAGACTCGCACAGAGACCCACAGACTCGCACAGAGAGCCATAGACACGCAGAGACCCATAGGCTCACACAGAGACCCATAGGCTCACACAGAGACCCATAAACTCACACAGAGACCCATAGACTCGCACAGAAATCCATAGGCTCACACAGAGACCCATAGGCTCACACAAAGACCCATCGACTCACACAGAGACCCATAGACTCACAGAGAGACCCATAGACTCAGAGACCCATAGACTCACACAGAGACCCATAGACTCACACAGAGACCACAGACTCACACAGAGACCCATAGACTCACACAGAGACCCACAGACTCACACAGAGACCCACAGACTCACTCAGAGACCCATAGACTCACACAGAGACCCATAGACTCACACAGAGTCAGATTCACACAGAGACCCAGAGTTTGTTGTCCTTTCCCCGCACCTCCAATTAGCACGGTTGGCTACGTACGGTGCGTGAAAAAAACATACACACACCATTGCAATATTTACGCGCTCTAACGCAAAAAAACCCCCCTGTATTATGGATGACATTGGTCGCGAAAGCCTACGCGTTCAACTAACCTGGGTCACGTTCGACAACACGATGGCGAGGAGCTGCGCCAGGATCTCCTCCAGCAGCTGCAGCTCAGCCCCCGCGTCCCCCGAGTGGCCAGGCTTGGTACGACCCGATCCCTCCTCCGCCTCGTCGCACGGCTGCTTGGTACACTCCTGGAGGTAGCCCACGATTCTCAGGGTGCTGCTCAGCAGTTCCAGGTCTGGAATGATGGAGCGTGGCGGGGGGGGTGAGCGTCCACGCGGCAACTTCACGTCGTCGGGGTGGATCGGTCGGGCGTCCCCGACGGTACACCGCTCTCCGGCGATTCAATCGCGATGAGGTTTAATATCGGAATTTTTTTTTTTGCCTCCCATTTTATTGCGTGGTTTGCGATAGATCTTTAGCTTGATAATTGGTTTTTCACCCTTCTATCTGGCAACAAAACTGACACCTTTTTTACAAGGAGTCATGTTTGCATAGACCACAATACCTGCAGTCATAATGCAAACAAAAAACATAACTCTGATAATGTATGCACTGTCCTTGAAGTGCATACATTATCAGAGTATGCACTTGAGTTGTGCGCCTTTTGGCATCATCTGGTCCAACACCATGTGAGACTAGGCTCTAAGGAAAGCTGTCTCGGGTGTGGACCAATCAACTTCAAGGACAGTGCATATATTATCAGAGTTAAGGTTATTTTGTTTGCATTATGGCTGCAGGTATTGTGGTCTATGCAAACATGACTCCTTGTGAAAAAGGTGTCAGTTATGTTGCCAGATAGAAGGGTAAAAAAACTATTATCATATTTTTTACTGGCAAATGAGGTTCCAATGGTGTAAGAGATCTTTAGCTTGTTTATGTTTTATATTTATGTTCATCGTAATTTTTTTTAATCCACATTGCCCGGCCATCGATTCCGGAATCTACGATGGGAATATTACAGGCTTGGTTTTACTTCTAGATTTGGTTTTACTTTTTAAATCCTTTATATTAAATTCACTTGCTTGATTGGGAGCTTACGACTGTGCAAATCTTTCGGTCGTTTTTTAACCCACTTCCCATGATCCAATCGAGCTGATATTTTGCACACAGACTCGTTGTGCGTGACAATTAATGTTCGTGAAATTTTTTTTCCAAAATTTTACACTTTTTAGGTAAAATATTTTTTTTATTTAATTACCAATTGTTTAATCGTGGCAGGCAATCATCTGACCCATAGGTGGCAGCCATCTCAAGCCAGAGGACGAGAGGACTCTAGCCGCCCGTTTCAAAGACCAATGTGGGCTGGGTTGTGGCCCATTGAACACGCAAATAAAGGATTTATAGTGAAAAACTTTGCTTTTACGGGTTAATTTTTTTAATTTCTACAGACGTGGCAAGGGTGAGTGGGGAGGGGGGGAAAGAGAAGGGGGACAACGCTCCCTCTCACCGTCCTCGGAGCTCGGGCACCCCGGTTCGACCGCCGGCCTCGACGGCGGCAGCAGAGCAGAGAGCGTCGCCGCCACGGACGCGAGCGCCGTGGTCTGCTCCAGCAGCACGACGGCCGGGTCGTCGGGCTGGCAGAGGTCGTGGCACAGCACGGCACGCAGGAGGCGCCGCACCTCCTCGCCCGCGCGCGACGCTGCCGGGCGCAGGGGCGTGTGGGAAGTGAGGCTATTTGGCTGGCCGTTGAACAAAGATGGTCACCGTATCGCGCGGCGCTTTCAGACGCGCTTCTGCGGCCGTCTGGAATGCTCTTGCTGCCGATATTGGGAAGCCGCTGGAGCTATGCACTTTTACATCATCTAGATCGAAAACGCATTTCTTTAGTAATTATTTTGTGTGTTTAGTTTGTTGTCCTTCCCCCGAACCTACGATTAGCATGGTTGGCTGTGTGCGGTGTGAAAGAAGTTCAACATACATAGCATACACAAATAAACTAGACTTTATTTTATTTTACCAGTTAAGGTCCCAGGATAAATATATAGCTGTTTTTCGGAAGCGACCTGGCCACCAATGATAGCCCAACGAAGTGGCTCATCACGTGGAAATTTATTGCAGCCAAATATTCCAAACGCACGTCGATTCTAAATGTGGAGCGAAAGACCTGAGGACCTGGAGAAAAGTCCATGCTGCCACAGGAAGAGAGAGAGAACATTCAAACTGAAAAATAAAAACAGGCGTCAGGGTTGGGATGAAACCCATGACCTTCTGCATCTCGCCACTATGACGCTCCAGCTCTGGGGGCGCGGTGAGGGTACATCACGCCGGACGGCGCAGCCGGAAAACACCTTGGAGAGTCACACGGCACGACCGCGAAACTCGCGCCGCGGTAGAACCGATTTGCGCGTTACGCTCGAAGTTTGACGGGGAAACGAACGAGGCTGAGCGATCGGGGGCCAGATGAGACAAGCCAACTGGCTGACGTGGAGCGGCGATGCAGTGACTCAGAGACCCCCCCCCCCATCCCCCCGAAAATGAACCGCGCGCCTCCTGCGGAACTCACTCATGGCGAGGACGCCTTCCTCGACGGTGCTGATCTGTTGCCAGATGTGCGCAAACACCTCCAGCGCAGGCCCCCGCTGCTGCCTGCGGTACGGCACACGGCAATCATCGTCGTCATCGTCGTCGTCATCGTCGTCATCATCGTCGTCATCATCTTCATCATCATCGTCGTCGTCATCGCAGAGTGACAGCAGTGCCGACTGATCTGTTGCCAAATGTGCGCAAACACCTCCAGCGCAGGCGCCCGCTGCTGCCTGTGGCACGGCACATGGCAATCATCGTCGTCATCGTCGTCGTCATCGTCGTCATCATCGTCGTCATCATCGTCGTCATCATCGTCGTCATCATAATCGTCGTCGTCATCGTCGTCATCATAATCGTCGTCGTCATCGTCGTCGACATCGTCGTCGTCATCATCATCTTCATCATCATCGTCGTTGTCATCGCAGAGTGAGAGCAGTGCCGACATAGAACGTGGGCTTTTTCCGTCGCCGCTACTGCGATCCACAATTTGTTGTTGGGTTTGGTGCATGCGGGGCGGTATCTTTGTGCCAAAGTTATTAATACGATTACCCGACGAAATTATCACGATTACACGGATATTTGTTTTCACCGTGCCGACGAATCGATCAACTTCTGATCAGCTCCTCCTCACTGGCGACTGAGACTTCTCACGACATCAACGTACAATGATGTTTTTGCTCCGACTGCTTCGAACGTCATCGGGTAATGAGCTCTGGACTGCGAGACGTGGCTGTGTTTCACTTGACAGCCCTTGGTCAATCCCACCACTGGATGCGAACTCACGACCTTCCGACCGCGAGTCGCTCCCTCTACTGCCAAGCCACCCGGGCGAGATTCGCCGTCAAATCGTGAAGTTAATTATCGTACCGTACGATCAAAACTTATATCGTTGCAACTCTGAGTTGTACGTATGTATGCTGAACTTATTTCGCACCGTACGTAGCCAACCGCGCTAATCGGAGTCTATGGGCCTCTCTGTGAGTCTATGGGTCTCTGTGTCTGTCTATGGGTCTCTGTGTGAGTCTATGGGTCTCTGTGTCTGTCTATGGGTCTCTATGTGAGTCTATGGGTCTTTGTGTGAGTCTATGGGTCTCTGTGTGAGTCTATGGGTCTCTGTGTGAGTCTATGGGTCTCTGTGTGAGTCTATGGGTCTCTGTGTGAGTCTATGGGTTTCTGTGTGAGTATATAGGTCTCTATGTGTGTCTATGTCTTTGTATGTTGAACTTCTTTCGCACCGTACGTAGCCAACCGCGCTAATCGGAGGTGCGGCGGCGGGGGGAAGGACAACAAACTAATCGCAAAGAGCGGTTCTAACGAAAGACATTTTCAATCTCGAGTTACCGGACTTGTGACGTGGCCTCCAGCAGCGCCGGCACGAGGAAGACACGAGTCTCGTCGTCCGCCGTCGTTTCCCCGTCGCCGGGCTGCGCTGGCTGGGCCCCGCCGGAGGGGTCAAGCGACGCTGGCGACCCCTCCGAAGACAGCCAAGCGAGGAGGAGGTCCTCATCCAAGTCGAAGAGACGATCCACCACCTCGCCCAGCTTGAGCAGAAGATCGTCTGCGAAGATTCCGTCGGAGGGAGATAAAGTCGTGCGCGACTGATCGACACTCGCAAACCTTCGACAGGCGGTCAATAGGCATGCCCGCGGAATTGTGTCGTCGCTTCAGAGCGAGATATTATTATTGTCGTGGCTCGATTCGAATAGTTTTTGTTTAAACGTGATCAAATCAAGCAGAAGAGTCACATTTGCGATGGCTGAGGAACAGTATACGGCTCTTTAAAATCATCACCACCACCACGCTCCATGGGCAGATAGCCCATAGTAGGTCCACACATTTAATTATTTGTTGTTTGCACTTTCCTCTTATAGTGGCAGTGTGCCACATCTTTCTGACACCGATCTCTTATCTCGTCAAACCATTCTGTTAAGTCTTCTTCTCTTTCCGATTCCTTCCATTTTTCCCGCGCAAAAAAAAACACACTTTAATTTATCTGTTGTTGTTGTTGTCCATCATACATGTGTCCAAATAGTGGCAATGTCCTTCTCATCACTCCCTGCATCATCAGGTCTTCTTCTACGTGCAACCTTTTTCTTACTTCTACGTTAAACCGAGAGATATTATCACTATTGTCGGGACTTGATTTTAATCGTTTTCGACACGTGATCAAATCAAGCGGAATCGTCACGTTAGCCACGCAAAGGGGGGTCGACAACCTGCGGCTCTAAAAGCTGTACGCGGCGTTTAGAAACGCACGTCGATTCTAAATGTGGAGGGAAAAAAAAACGGAGGACCCGGAGCAAAAATCCAGGCGACCACGGAGAGAGAGAGAGAGAGACATACAAACTCCAAATACATAAAGCAGGTGTCGTCAGGGTCGGGATCGAACCCACGACCTCCTGCATACCAGGCGAGGTGGTTAGCATCTTGCCACGTGGAGATAGAAAATGCAAACTCCAAATATACAGCAGGCGTCGTCAAGGTCGGGATCGAACCCACGACCTCCTGCATACCAGGGCGAGGTAGTTAACATCTCGCCACGTGGAGATAGAAAATGCAAACTCCAAATATACAGCAGGCGTCGTCAGGGTCAGGATCGGACCCAGGACCTCCTGCATGCCAGGCGAGGGGAGTAAACATCTCTCCACTCACCGTTCGTCGAGCTGCTGAGGATGAAGCATACGTTCGGGCACACAGAGGGGGTGTTCTTGATTCCCTCCAGCCACAGCCGCGACGACTCTGGCCGCGACAGGCAAGTGAGCAGCAACCTGACAGGTCAAACATCACCACCAGCAGCAGCAGCAGCAATAAATACGTTGTCAATGCCAAACGGCGAGTCAAGCAAGACGTAAACTTCACGTGGCCTCGGAGTGCACCTACCCTGGCACAAGTGCCGTGGTGACGTCACCGTCACTTCCATTACAAGGTCGCAGCTCATTACACACAGCGCTTGTAACAAATGAACCACCGATACCTCGCTGATCTCATCAAGGAGCATAAAACATCATCATGCGAACTCCGGTCATCCTCGTGGCAGCAGCGGCTTTCGGCTGAGCCGTCGAACAAAGACGGTGGCCACCGCATCGCGCGGCGCTTTTAGAAGATGTGCTTCTGCGGTCGTCTGGAACGCTCTCCCTTCCGATATTAGGAAGCCACTGGAGCTATGCACTTTTAAATCATCCAGATTGAGATTAATTTACTTAGAACTGCTTTGTGCGTTTAGTTTCTTGTCCCTCCCCCCGCGCACCTCCGATTAGCGTGGCTGGCTACGTACGGTGGGAACCAAGTTCAACACAAAGATCAAAGATCCCCCCGTGTAGCCTTAACAGACTGTAGGGGCAAGTGCTGTTAGCGAGCACCTATGAAGGCCGGAACGGCACACGAGGGGGTGGGTGGCCAGCACCCCGCCCGACCGCCTTTGTCTCCCCAGTGGCGATGTTTACACACCGCACCAGGTACTCATTTCAGGCTGAGTCGACCTAGGGGAGGCCCAGGACCGGTTCAGATAATCGTCACTGGTGTTGACCGTGAACGGAAATCGAACCCAGGTCTCCAGGTTCATAGCGCAGCGTAGCGCTAACCGCTACACTATCGCTCCCCACACACACACAGCGAGGAATGACGGCGGTTGTTGTTGCTGGCTCACCTTGAGGTCTCCAGGAGAGTGGGAGGGTCGGGGTCTCCAAGGAGCAGCAACAGCACCTGCCTGCGCACAAGGCCTCACTTGAGCACCACACGCTGGCTCTCAACGACACAACCGACACGGACGACCGTATTTCCAGGATTATAAAGACGCCCCGGAAAGTGAGACGCATCCCAAACTTGTTTGCCGGTTCTTAGGTTTTTCGGTAAAGTCACGTAGGTAAAAAATTTAAATTAAAAAAAAAATAAAAAAAAAATCACGACGTTTCGGAGGCAACACAAGCTTCTGTCTTCAGGTGGAACCTACGTGACTTTACCGAAAAAACCTAAGAATATGAATCTTTGCAGTCACGAAAGCTTCAAATCTAGAATTGGTTGCCGGTGTCAATAGAATGAAAGAGATCTTGTCTCTCTCGTGTCAAAAAAACAGAGACAAAGTTACCCCGTATAGCCTTAAGAGACTGTTGGGGCAAGTGCTGTTAGCGAGTAGCACCTATGAAGACCGGCACGGCACACGAGGGGGTGGGTGGTCAGCACTACGCCGGGCCGCCTTTGTCTCCGCAGTGGCGATGTTTACTGCACACCGCACCAAGTACTCATTTGAGGATGAGTCGACCTAGGGGAGGACCAGGATCGGTTCAGATAAATCGTCACTGGCGTTGGCCGTGAGCGGGAATGGACCTTGGGTCACCGGGTATTGTAGCGCAGTGCGCTAACCGTTGCGCCACCGCTCCCCAATCTATACAAAGATCCCCTGTATAGCCTTAACAGACGGTTGGGGCAAGTGGCGTTAGCAAGCAACTATGAAGGCCTAATTATATACACGCATACGCGCGCACAATTAACCAGATTATAAGACGCAATCCTCCACC
Source organism: Lampetra planeri (assembly GCF_965212315.1). Classification (NCBI taxonomy): domain Eukaryota; kingdom Metazoa; phylum Chordata; class Hyperoartia; order Petromyzontiformes; family Petromyzontidae; genus Lampetra; species Lampetra planeri. The sequence continues at coordinate 1,870,592 of NC_136170.1, forward strand.
CTCAACTCCCACCAAATGTTGCTTTAAACAGAAATAAAGTGCCCCAATATTCAGAGAACATGGTAAAACAAGAGAGTTCATGGCGGAGAGAGGGGTTGACCATACTTCACCACATTGGTCAATGGTGGCTGGAGAAGGGATCACACTTCGTCTCGCCTCTCGCTGAGTACCGGACTTGTGTGGGTGTCCCGGTCCAGTACGGCTACGCAGTTCGCCGGGGTGACGAGATGTTAACTACCTCGCCTGGTACGCAGGAGGTCGTGGGTTCGATCCCAACACTGACGCCTGCTGCTGTATATTTGGAGTTTGCGTGTCTCCCCGTGGTGGCGTGGATTTTTCGCCGGGTCCTCCGGTTTTTCCTTTCACATTTAGAATGAACGTCACGCGTTTAGAGTCTTTGGCTGTTATAAACTTCCACTTGATAATAAGCCACTTCGGTGAGCTGTCATTTGTGGCCAAGTCGCTTCTGAAAAATAGCTCAGTGGGAATTACCTGGTCAAATAAAAAGTTTACTTTAGTTTAGGCCTACAAGGTCCTTAAAGCGTCTCCGCCTCATTAAGGCACTGCCCCATGAAGCAGGGATTAAAGGTAGCGCTCTGTTAGTAGTTAAGGAATATTTGTCATCTATCGGGACTAGGTAGTGGCGTACGATACTCACATTAGGTCACCGTTCTGCGACAGAGCGTTGCAAGGCTCCGGGAAGCAAGCCATGTTCCCCAAGATCCCCACGCACATTTCCTAGTGCAGAGAGCACCATGCGGAACACACGCAAAAAAGACAAAGATCACCCGTATAGCCTTAAAAAACTGTTTGGGGCAAGCGATGTTAGCGAGCACCTATTAAGGCAAGAACGGCACACGAGAGGCTGGGTGACCAGCATCATGCCTGGCCTACATAAGACAAAGATCCCCCCCATATAGCCTTGACCGACGGTTGGAGCAAGTGCTGTTAGCAAGCACCTACGAAGGCCGGCATGACACACGAGGCGGTGAGTGGACAGCGCTATGCCCGGTCGTCTTTGTCTTCCCAGCGGCAATGTTTAAACACACTGAACCAAGGATTCATTTGAGGCCGAGTCGACCTCGGGGAGGCCCAGAACCGGTTAAGATAATCGTCACTGGTGTTGTCCTGGAGCGGGAATCGAACTCGGGTCGCCGAGTTCATAGCGTAGCGCGTGCTAACCGCTACACATGTGGAACTCACAGATGCACACGCACGCACATCAAGAACAGGGATTCCCCTTCACTCTCAAAGACACACGGGAAAAATATATAATAGGAGATGTTTTTTGGCAATGGCTCTTCTTCAAATCACATAAAAGGCCAGACCAGAGAGATAAGAGGGTAGATGAGAATGCACTGTACACTATGGGGCCTGATAAGAATGAAAGTAAAACACACAATTACGGATCAACAGTTTTTAAATTCGCATTTGAATCGTTACCTCAGCAGCCCGTTGACCAATGGGGAAAAAACCCCCCTCAATAATCAAAAACAATCAAAGCCTAAACAGTTTGCCATGACCGCATACACGCACTCTTACAAAAACTGCGGCACCGGGCCGGGCGCCGACGCCAGAGGTCGCAATCGGGTACCCGATACCCGTACCCTACCCGGCTACCCGGCTACCCGTACCCGGCCGGGTACGGGTACCCGTTTGCGACCTTGGTGCGGCCGGGTACGGGTAGGCCGTGAGTCACTGGTGAGTAACCGTTTGTCACTCATTTCCCAACGTCTTGTCTCTTCTCACAATTCAAGTTCCTAGAATCAACCCACCCGCGCCTGCAACATGGCTTCATCCCAGAGGTCGCAATCGGATACCCGTCCCCGTACCCTACCCGATACCCGGCCGGGTACGGGTAGCCGGGTATCGGGTAGGGTACGGGTACCCGTTTGCGACCCTGGTGTGGCCAGGTACGGGTAAGGAAGCAAAACCCGTTTGCGACCTCTGGCCAACGCGCAGCGGGCAAAGCAAAGCACGCTCTCACGGTGATTCGGGGAGAAGACGATGCCCTGATGACGCCAAGCAGCAGCTCGGGCGAGTGGAACTCCAGCAGGAAGTCAGCCACGTCCTGCCGCGAACAAGGAGGCGGAGGGGCGGTCGGGAAGAGGGGGGGTAACATGGAACATTGGCACGTGACGGAGGATGGTAAAATGAAAATTTGTTTTGTTTGAAGCGCTCACAGTGTTGGTATGCAATGCTTTTGATTTGAAGTTTTCGTGACCGCAAGGATCCATACTCTTTGGTTCTTTCGGTAAAGGCACGTAGGTAAAAAAAAAAGTAGAAATAAAAAAAATAAAAGTAAATTAAACCACGACATTTCGATTGCAACACAAGCAATCGTCACCAGGTGTGAAAATCACAGCTAAAATTTTTCTAGCTGTGATTTTCACAAAGAGTATGCAATGCTTTGCTTTAGAGGTGTCGGCGTTATCGTTTATCGCGGCAACACAAATGGCAAGATCCCTGCCTTGTCGGTGGACATGTCCCAGAGCCTGCAGACATCGTCCTCCAGATCGTCGTCGACGTTGTCCGACTCCGGGGGAGTCTCCCTGGCCTCTCTTCCCAACCGCGGTTCCTCCGTGGTAACGGCCTGGGGAACACACAAACAGTTACGTTAACAATAAACAAATGCAGTTTAACACGTAGCAGGCTTTCGCGACCAATATTATTCATAATCAAGTTTTTGGGTTTAGATCGCGTTATTTATACTGTAAATGTGTCGTAACCCTCCACCACCCGACATGGCCAATCAGCAAAAAAGTGTCACGTTGACAAAAGACAAATATCTTCTTGGTTCTTTCGGTAAAGTCACGTAGAAGGGAAGTAATAAAATAATAAAAATAAAACATAATAAAACAATTCTCACGACGTTTCGGCCACAACGCAAGCAGCCATCCTCAGGCGAAGAATGAAACACCCCAAGCTTGGAGCGTATATTTAAGCTGGGTTAGAGGGGGGGGAGGTGGGAAGAAGAGCGCCTAAACAAAATAATTTGCATATCAAGAGGAATTCAGCATATGGAAAATGCGTAGGAGGTGGGCGGGGGGGGTTCCAAATCAATACTATGCCCGTGCATTATGCAGGATTAGCAGCATCAAAGGGGGGGGGGGAAGGGGGGGAGCATTAACAAAGGAAAGGAATGTTAATAGTATGTAGCTGTAGTTACTAAACAACCACGTAAAAAACTACAGTATAAACTGCATGACAAACTAAAGTATAAACTACATAGCATCATCAGTAAACTTACTATACTCTACAATAAGCTGAGTTACTAACAGTAAGTAATACATGAAAAATTCTACGTTGTAAAAAATTATATAATATGCTTCCATCTAAACTTTATTCTCTTACATCACACGCGTCTATACCGTACTATATACTTCCATAGGCAAAACCAACATTAAATTACATACTGTATTGCTATAAACCACCCTATACCTTATACATTTTTAATATAACACTATGTATTATTCTACCCACCCTAATGTGTATCAAAATGGTTTATTACGTCCTTCCAGTGATTGCTAAGCCAGAATCCATCTTCTCGGTTAAAATTGTCTCTGTGTTTGTAAATGTGGATCGCCTCATGTACGAATCTCTCATGATAGCCAGATGGCTTGCAGAGAACCTCTGTCTTGGAGAAGTCAATGTCATGTGAGCCCACTGAGTTGTAACAGTGATCTGCCACGGCTGAGGTGTTTGTCCTACAGTGTTTCAGGTCAGCTTTATGTTCACGGATGCGGTCCGAGACATGTCGTTTGGTTTCCCCAATGTAACTGCTACCACAGAGGCAACTTAGTTTGTAGACACCAGGGTACTGTATGTCTGGAACCACATCTTTTACAGACGGTACCAGATCACGGATTTTATGTACTGTGTTGAATCGGACCTGGATCTTGTGTTTAATCAGGATTTTGGAGATCTTTTTTGTGACCCCAGCAATGTAGGGTAAGGTGATGGTCTTGAAAGGCTCCTCAACAGGATCCTTCTTGGTGGTTGGAGTGATGGCTTTGCGGATTGTGTAGTCGGAGTAACCATTAGCCTTAAGAGCTTGGCGTACGTGTTTGAGTTCACTGGAAATGTGTTCATGGTCGGAGATGCATTGGGCTCTATGATATAGAGTCTTGATGAGGGAATTCTTCTGGGATGGATGGTGGTGGGAATCCGGTTTTAGATAAGCATCCGTGTGGGTGGCTTTCCTGTAGACAGAGTGGCTCATTGAACCATCAGGTCTCCTTTTGATTAGGACATCCAAAAAGGGTAGCTTGCCATCATTTTCGACTTCCATGGTGAATCTGATGGCTGGGTGTATGGAATTGATATGGTCGAGAAATTGGTCTAGAGCAGGCCGGCCATGTGGCCAGATGACAAAAGTGTCGTCTACGTACCTCTTCCATAAGGTCGGGCGTAGAGTGGCAGTCTGGATGGCGTCCGTCTCAAATTTCTCCATGAAGATGTTGGCTACAACCGGAGATAAGGGGGAGCCCATTGGGGTGCCCTCAATTTGCTTGTAGAAGGTTCCATTCCAGGTGAAGTATGTATTGGTTAAGCAGTGTCTCACCAGGGGGGGTACCCCAGCATTCAGTCCTTGATGAACCAAGTCTTCAATGATTGCGATGGTGTCAGGCACAGGCACCTTGGTGAACAAGGAAACCACATCAAAACTGACAAGCAGGTCGTCTGGGGACAGGGCAATCCCCTTGATTGTTGATACCAGGTCAGTAGAGTTTAGTACTGCAGAGGTGGTTTTTCCAGTGAAAGGCCGTAGGATTTCGGACAAAAAACGAGCCAGTTTGTAAGTCGGGGAGTTGATAGTAGAGACAATGGGACGAAGAGGTGTATCTTCTTTATGTATCTTTGGCAAGCCGTACAATCTTGGTGGCCTGGCTGCAGAAGGTTTCAACGAGAACTGTTTGGTCTGATCAATTAATGCGGTTGAAGCAGAAATGATGTTGTTGGTTTTGGAGACGAGGCTGTTGGTGGGGTCTCTTTTTATTTTTGTATAGCTGCCATCGGTGAGTAGTTCTTGAATTTTGTTGTTGTATTCTATTTTGTCCATGATGACAGTGGCATTGCCTTTGTCGGCTGAGAGGATGACAATGTCATCCCTCTTTTTTAATTGAGCTAATTCAAAACGCTCATCTTTGCTGATGTTGCTAGCTGGCATCTTAGCGTTTTTGAGGGTTACAGAGATTTCCGATCTTGCTACGTCTGCAGCGATGTGACTCAAGCCCTTGAGAGCTACATCTACTCGAGCAATTATATCATTAACTGGTATGTGTCTAGGTGTGACTGCAAAGTTTAGTCCTTTAGCTAAAACGGATTTCAAACCTTCAGAAATAGGACTGTTACTGCGATTAATTACGACTTTGTTAACATCTAGCTTTTCAATGTGTGGGTCCGGTTTCTTGTTTGAGAGGCGGTTGAATTTGGAAATCAAGTTGTCCTTACATTTAGTCGACATAGCGGCAGCTGAAGAGGCAGTCATTTTTTCCACATGTTCCCAATCCGATGTGGACATTGTTGCACTCAAGGATAAGTGTGATTTGTAGAGTGTCTTGTCTAACTGATCTAGTTCGGTGCGCGTAAGTCTGATTTTCTCTGAGATAAGAGCTAAGCTAGTTCTAGACAGAATTCGTTTCGCATTAGAAGAAGTTACAGCAGCAGATGTTAGTGTAAATGCGTTCGGTATTACCTTAGAGTCGCGGCATCTCTTCAGAAAGGTGAGAGACTCGATTAGCTGAGCCTTCTTGTCCCGGAGCTTGTTGAAGGATCTCAAAGTTATGTGGAAACCCTCCCCGTAGAGGCGGTTAAATTTCGATTTAAAGCTTTCGTGACTGCAGGGATTCATCTTCTTGGTTCTTTCGGTAAAGTCACGTAGAAGGGAAGTAATAAAATAATAAAAATAAAACATAATAAAACAATTCTCACGACGTTTCGGCCACAACGCAAGCAGCCATCCTCAGGCGAAGAATGAAACACCCCAAGCTTGGAGCGTATATTTAAGCTGGGTTAGAGGGGGGGGAGGTGGGAAGAAGAGCGCCTAAACAAAATAATTTGCATATCAAGAGGAATTCAGCATATGGAAAATGCGTAGGAGGTGGGCGGGGGGGGTTCCAAATCAATACTATGCCCGTGCATTATGCAGGATTAGCAGCATCAAAGGGGGGGGGGGAAGGGGGGGAGCATTAACAAAGGAAAGGAATGTTAATAGTATGTAGCTGTAGTTACTAAACAACCACGTAAAAAACTACAGTATAAACTGCATGACAAACTAAAGTATAAACTACATAGCATCATCAGTAAACTTACTATACTCTACAATAAGCTGAGTTACTAACAGTAAGTAATACATGAAAAATTCTACGTTGTAAAAAATTATATAATATGCTTCCATCTAAACTTTATTCTCTTACATCACACGCGTCTATACCGTACTATATACTTCCATAGGCAAAACCAACATTAAATTACATACTGTATTGCTATAAACCACCCTATACCTTATACATTTTTAATATAACACTATGTATTATTCTACCCACCCTAATGTGTATCAAAATGGTTTATTACGTCCTTCCAGTGATTGCTAAGCCAGAATCCATCTTCTCGGTTAAAATTGTCTCTGTGTTTGTAAATGTGGATCGCCTCATGTACGAATCTCTCATGATAGCCAGATGGCTTGCAGAGAACCTCTGTCTTGGAGAAGTCAATGTCATGTGAGCCCACTGAGTTGTAACAGTGATCTGCCACGGCTGAGGTGTTTGTCCTACAGTGTTTCAGGTCAGCTTTATGTTCACGGATGCGGTCCGAGACATGTCGTTTGGTTTCCCCAATGTAACTGCTACCACAGAGGCAACTTAGTTTGTAGACACCAGGGTACTGTATGTCTGGAACCACATCTTTTACAGACGGTACCAGATCACGGATTTTATGTACTGTGTTGAATCGGACCTGGATCTTGTGTTTAATCAGGATTTTGGAGATCTTTTTTGTGACCCCAGCAATGTAGGGTAAGGTGATGGTCTTGAAAGGCTCCTCAACAGGATCCTTCTTGGTGGTTGGAGTGATGGCTTTGCGGATTGTGTAGTCGGAGTAACCATTAGCCTTAAGAGCTTGGCGTACGTGTTTGAGTTCACTGGAAATGTGTTCATGGTCGGAGATGCATTGGGCTCTATGATATAGAGTCTTGATGAGGGAATTCTTCTGGGATGGATGGTGGTGGGAATCCGGTTTTAGATAAGCATCCGTGTGGGTGGCTTTCCTGTAGACAGAGTGGCTCATTGAACCATCAGGTCTCCTTTTGATTAGGACATCCAAAAAGGGTAGCTTGCCATCATTTTCGACTTCCATGGTGAATCTGATGGCTGGGTGTATGGAATTGATATGGTCGAGAAATTGGTCTAGAGCAGGCCGGCCATGTGGCCAGATGACAAAAGTGTCGTCTACGTACCTCTTCCATAAGGTCGGGCGTAGAGTGGCAGTCTGGATGGCGTCCGTCTCAAATTTCTCCATGAAGATGTTGGCTACAACCGGAGATAAGGGGGAGCCCATTGGGGTGCCCTCAATTTGCTTGTAGAAGGTTCCATTCCAGGTGAAGTATGTATTGGTTAAGCAGTGTCTCACCAGGGGGGGTACCCCAGCATTCAGTCCTTGATGAACCAAGTCTTCAATGATTGCGATGGTGTCAGGCACAGGCACCTTGGTGAACAAGGAAACCACATCAAAACTGACAAGCAGGTCGTCTGGGGACAGGGCAATCCCCTTGATTGTTGATACCAGGTCAGTAGAGTTTAGTACTGCAGAGGTGGTTTTTCCAGTGAAAGGCCGTAGGATTTCGGACAAAAAACGAGCCAGTTTGTAAGTCGGGGAGTTGATAGTAGAGACAATGGGACGAAGAGGTGTATCTTCTTTATGTATCTTTGGCAAGCCGTACAATCTTGGTGGCCTGGCTGCAGAAGGTTTCAACGAGAACTGTTTGGTCTGATCAATTAATGCGGTTGAAGCAGAAATGATGTTGTTGGTTTTGGAGACGAGGCTGTTGGTGGGGTCTCTTTTTATTTTTGTATAGCTGCCATCGGTGAGTAGTTCTTGAATTTTGTTGTTGTATTCTATTTTGTCCATAAAAGAGACCCCACCAACAGCCTCGTCTCCAAAACCAACAACATCATTTCTGCTTCAACCGCATTAATTGATCAGACCAAACAGTTCTCGTTGAAACCTTCTGCAGCCAGGCCACCAAGATTGTACGGCTTGCCAAAGATACATAAAGAAGATACACCTCTTCGTCCCATTGTCTCTACTATCAACTCCCCGACTTACAAACTGGCTCGTTTTTTGTCCGAAATCCTACGGCCTTTCACTGGAAAAACCACCTCTGCAGTACTAAACTCTACTGACCTGGTATCAACAATCAAGGGGATTGCCCTGTCCCCAGACGACCTGCTTGTCAGTTTTGATGTGGTTTCCTTGTTCACCAAGGTGCCTGTGCCTGACACCATCGCAATCATTGAAGACTTGGTTCATCAAGGACTGAATGCTGGGGTACCCCCCCTGGTGAGACACTGCTTAACCAATACATACTTCACCTGGAATGGAACCTTCTACAAGCAAATTGAGGGCACCCCAATGGGCTCCCCCTTATCTCCGGTTGTAGCCAACATCTTCATGGAGAAATTTGAGACGGACGCCATCCAGACTGCCACTCTACGCCCGACCTTATGGAAGAGGTACGTAGACGACACTTTTGTCATCTGGCCACATGGCCGGCCTGCTCTAGACCAATTTCTCGACCATATCAATTCCATACACCCAGCCATCAGATTCACCATGGAAGTCGAAAATGATGGCAAGCTACCCTTTTTGGATGTCCTAATCAAAAGGAGACCTGATGGTTCAATGAGCCACTCTGTCTACAGGAAAGCCACCCACACGGATGCTTATCTAAAACCGGATTCCCACCACCATCCATCCCAGAAGAATTCCCTCATCAAGACTCTATATCATAGAGCCCAATGCATCTCCGACCATGAACACATTTCCAGTGAACTCAAACACGTACGCCAAGCTCTTAAGGCTAATGGTTACTCCGACTACACAATCCGCAAAGCCATCACTCCAACCACCAAGAAGGATCCTGTTGAGGAGCCTTTCAAGACCATCACCTTACCCTACATTGCTGGGGTCACAAAAAAGATCTCCAAAATCCTGATTAAACACAAGATCCAGGTCCGATTCAACACAGTACATAAAATCCGTGATCTGGTACCGTCTGTAAAAGATGTGGTTCCAGACATACAGTACCCTGGTGTCTACAAACTAAGTTGCCTCTGTGGTAGCAGTTACATTGGGGAAACCAAACGACATGTCTCGGACCGCATCCGTGAACATAAAGCTGACCTGAAACACTGTAGGACAAACACCTCAGCCGTGGCAGATCACTGTTACAACTCAGTGGGCTCACATGACATTGACTTCTCCAAGACAGAGGTTCTCTGCAAGCCATCTGGCTATCATGAGAGATTCGTACATGAGGCGATCCACATTTACAAACACAGAGACAATTTTAACCGAGAAGATGGATTCTGGCTTAGCAATCACTGGAAGGACGTAATAAACCATTTTGATACACATTAGGGTGGGTAGAATAATACATAGTGTTATATTAAAAATGTATAAGGTATAGGGTGGTTTATAGCAATACAGTATGTAATTTAATGTTGGTTTTGCCTATGGAAGTATATAGTACGGTATAGACGCGTGTGATGTAAGAGAATAAAGTTTAGATGGAAGCATATTATATAATTTTTTACAACGTAGAATTTTTCATGTATTACTTACTGTTAGTAACTCAGCTTATTGTAGAGTATAGTAAGTTTACTGATGATGCTATGTAGTTTATACTTTAGTTTGTCATGCAGTTTATACTGTAGTTTTTTACGTGGTTGTTTAGTAACTACAGCTACATACTATTAACATTCCTTTCCTTTGTTAATGCTCCCCCCCTTCCCCCCCCCCCCTTTGATGCTGCTAATCCTGCATAATGCACGGGCATAGTATTGATTTGGAACCCCCCCCCGCCCACCTCCTACGCATTTTCCATATGCTGAATTCCTCTTGATATGCAAATTATTTTGTTTAGGCGCTCTTCTTCCCACCTCCCCCCCCTCTAACCCAGCTTAAATATACGCTCCAAGCTTGGGGTGTTTCATTCTTCGCCTGAGGATGGCTGCTTGCGTTGTGGCCGAAACGTCGTGAGAATTGTTTTATTATGTTTTATTTTTATTATTTTATTACTTCCCTTCTACGTGACTTTACCGAAAGAACCAAGAAGATGAATCCCTGCAGTCACGAAAGCTTTAAATCGAAATTTAACCGCCTCTACGGGGAGGGTTTCCACATAACTTTGAGATCCTTCAACAAGCTCCGGGACAAGAAGGCTCAGCTAATCGAGTCTCTCACCTTTCTGAAGAGATGCCGCGACTCTAAGGTAATACCGAACGCATTTACACTAACATCTGCTGCTGTAACTTCTTCTAATGCGAAACGAATTCTGTCTAGAACTAGCTTAGCTCTTATCTCAGAGAAAATCAGACTTACGCGCACCGAACTAGATCAGTTAGACAAGACACTCTACAAATCACACTTATCCTTGAGTGCAACAATGTCCACATCGGATTGGGAACATGTGGAAAAAATGACTGCCTCTTCAGCTGCCGCTATGTCGACTAAATGTAAGGACAACTTGATTTCCAAATTCAACCGCCTCTCAAACAAGAAACCGGACCCACACATTGAAAAGCTAGATGTTAACAAAGTCGTAATTAATCGCAGTAACAGTCCTATTTCTGAAGGTTTGAAATCCGTTTTAGCTAAAGGACTAAACTTTGCAGTCACACCTAGACACATACCAGTTAATGATATAATTGCTCGAGTAGATGTAGCTCTCAAGGGCTTGAGTCACATCGCTGCAGACGTAGCAAGATCGGAAATCTCTGTAACCCTCAAAAACGCTAAGATGCCAGCTAGCAACATCAGCAAAGATGAGCGTTTTGAATTAGCTCAATTAAAAAAGAGGGATGACATTGTCATCCTCTCAGCCGACAAAGGCAATGCCACTGTCATCATGGACAAAATAGAATACAACAACAAAATTCAAGAACTACTCACCGATGGCAGCTATACAAAAATAAAAAGAGACCCCACCAACAGCCTCGTCTCCAAAACCAACAACATCATTTCTGCTTCAACCGCATTAATTGATCAGACCAAACAGTTCTCGTTGAAACCTTCTGCAGCCAGGCCACCAAGATTGTACGGCTTGCCAAAGATACATAAAGAAGATACACCTCTTCGTCCCATTGTCTCTACTATCAACTCCCCGACTTACAAACTGGCTCGTTTTTTGTCCGAAATCCTACGGCCTTTCACTGGAAAAACCACCTCTGCAGTACTAAACTCTACTGACCTGGTATCAACAATCAAGGGGATTGCCCTGTCCCCAGACGACCTGCTTGTCAGTTTTGATGTGGTTTCCTTGTTCACCAAGGTGCCTGTGCCTGACACCATCGCAATCATTGAAGACTTGGTTCATCAAGGACTGAATGCTGGGGTACCCCCCCTGGTGAGACACTGCTTAACCAATACATACTTCACCTGGAATGGAACCTTCTACAAGCAAATTGAGGGCACCCCAATGGGCTCCCCCTTATCTCCGGTTGTAGCCAACATCTTCATGGAGAAATTTGAGACGGACGCCATCCAGACTGCCACTCTACGCCCGACCTTATGGAAGAGGTACGTAGACGACACTTTTGTCATCTGGCCACATGGCCGGCCTGCTCTAGACCAATTTCTCGACCATATCAATTCCATACACCCAGCCATCAGATTCACCATGGAAGTCGAAAATGATGGCAAGCTACCCTTTTTGGATGTCCTAATCAAAAGGAGACCTGATGGTTCAATGAGCCACTCTGTCTACAGGAAAGCCACCCACACGGATGCTTATCTAAAACCGGATTCCCACCACCATCCATCCCAGAAGAATTCCCTCATCAAGACTCTATATCATAGAGCCCAATGCATCTCCGACCATGAACACATTTCCAGTGAACTCAAACACGTACGCCAAGCTCTTAAGGCTAATGGTTACTCCGACTACACAATCCGCAAAGCCATCACTCCAACCACCAAGAAGGATCCTGTTGAGGAGCCTTTCAAGACCATCACCTTACCCTACATTGCTGGGGTCACAAAAAAGATCTCCAAAATCCTGATTAAACACAAGATCCAGGTCCGATTCAACACAGTACATAAAATCCGTGATCTGGTACCGTCTGTAAAAGATGTGGTTCCAGACATACAGTACCCTGGTGTCTACAAACTAAGTTGCCTCTGTGGTAGCAGTTACATTGGGGAAACCAAACGACATGTCTCGGACCGCATCCGTGAACATAAAGCTGACCTGAAACACTGTAGGACAAACACCTCAGCCGTGGCAGATCACTGTTACAACTCAGTGGGCTCACATGACATTGACTTCTCCAAGACAGAGGTTCTCTGCAAGCCATCTGGCTATCATGAGAGATTCGTACATGAGGCGATCCACATTTACAAACACAGAGACAATTTTAACCGAGAAGATGGATTCTGGCTTAGCAATCACTGGAAGGACGTAATAAACCATTTTGATACACATTAGGGTGGGTAGAATAATACATAGTGTTATATTAAAAATGTATAAGGTATAGGGTGGTTTATAGCAATACAGTATGTAATTTAATGTTGGTTTTGCCTATGGAAGTATATAGTACGGTATAGACGCGTGTGATGTAAGAGAATAAAGTTTAGATGGAAGCATATTATATAATTTTTTACAACGTAGAATTTTTCATGTATTACTTACTGTTAGTAACTCAGCTTATTGTAGAGTATAGTAAGTTTACTGATGATGCTATGTAGTTTATACTTTAGTTTGTCATGCAGTTTATACTGTAGTTTTTTACGTGGTTGTTTAGTAACTACAGCTACATACTATTAACATTCCTTTCCTTTGTTAATGCTCCCCCCCTTCCCCCCCCCCCTTTGATGCTGCTAATCCTGCATAATGCACGGGCATAGTATTGATTTGGAACCCCCCCCGCCCACCTCCTACGCATTTTCCATATGCTGAATTCCTCTTGATATGCAAATTATTTTGTTTAGGCGCTCTTCTTCCCACCTCCCCCCCCTCTAACCCAGCTTAAATATACGCTCCAAGCTTGGGGTGTTTCATTCTTCGCCTGAGGATGGCTGCTTGCGTTGTGGCCGAAACGTCGTGAGAATTGTTTTATTATGTTTTATTTTTATTATTTTATTACTTCCCTTCTACGTGACTTTACCGAAAGAACCAAGAAGATGAATCCCTGCAGTCACGAAAGCTTTAAATCGAAATTTAACCGCCTCTACGGGGAGGGTTTCCACATAACTTTGAGATCCTTCAACAAGCTCCGGGACAAGAAGGCTCAGCTAATCGAGTCTCTCACCTTTCTGAAGAGATGCCGCGACTCTAAGGTAATACCGAACGCATTTACACTAACATCTGCTGCTGTAACTTCTTCTAATGCGAAACGAATTCTGTCTAGAACTAGCTTAGCTCTTATCTCAGAGAAAATCAGACTTACGCGCACCGAACTAGATCAGTTAGACAAGACACTCTACAAATCACACTTATCCTTGAGTGCAACAATGTCCACATCGGATTGGGAACATGTGGAAAAAATGACTGCCTCTTCAGCTGCCGCTATGTCGACTAAATGTAAGGACAACTTGATTTCCAAATTCAACCGCCTCTCAAACAAGAAACCGGACCCACACATTGAAAAGCTAGATGTTAACAAAGTCGTAATTAATCGCAGTAACAGTCCTATTTCTGAAGGTTTGAAATCCGTTTTAGCTAAAGGACTAAACTTTGCAGTCACACCTAGACACATACCAGTTAATGATATAATTGCTCGAGTAGATGTAGCTCTCAAGGGCTTGAGTCACATCGCTGCAGACGTAGCAAGATCGGAAATCTCTGTAACCCTCAAAAACGCTAAGATGCCAGCTAGCAACATCAGCAAAGATGAGCGTTTTGAATTAGCTCAATTAAAAAAGAGGGATGACATTGTCATCCTCTCAGCCGACAAAGGCAATGCCACTGTCATCATGGACAAAATAGAATACAACAACAAAATTCAAGAACTACTCACCGATGGCAGCTATACAAAAATAAAAAGAGACCCCACCAACAGCCTCGTCTCCAAAACCAACAACATCATTTCTGCTTCAACCGCATTAATTGATCAGACCAAACAGTTCTCGTTGAAACCTTCTGCAGCCAGGCCACCAAGATTGTACGGCTTGCCAAAGATACATAAAGAAGATACACCTCTTCGTCCCATTGTCTCTACTATCAACTCCCCGACTTACAAACTGGCTCGTTTTTTGTCCGAAATCCTACGGCCTTTCACTGGAAAAACCACCTCTGCAGTACTAAACTCTACTGACCTGGTATCAACAATCAAGGGGATTGCCCTGTCCCCAGACGACCTGCTTGTCAGTTTTGATGTGGTTTCCTTGTTCACCAAGGTGCCTGTGCCTGACACCATCGCAATCATTGAAGACTTGGTTCATCAAGGACTGAATGCTGGGGTACCCCCCCTGGTGAGACACTGCTTAACCAATACATACTTCACCTGGAATGGAACCTTCTACAAGCAAATTGAGGGCACCCCAATGGGCTCCCCCTTATCTCCGGTTGTAGCCAACATCTTCATGGAGAAATTTGAGACGGACGCCATCCAGACTGCCACTCTACGCCCGACCTTATGGAAGAGGTACGTAGACGACACTTTTGTCATCTGGCCACATGGCCGGCCTGCTCTAGACCAATTTCTCGACCATATCAATTCCATACACCCAGCCATCAGATTCACCATGGAAGTCGAAAATGATGGCAAGCTACCCTTTTTGGATGTCCTAATCAAAAGGAGACCTGATGGTTCAATGAGCCACTCTGTCTACAGGAAAGCCACCCACACGGATGCTTATCTAAAACCGGATTCCCACCACCATCCATCCCAGAAGAATTCCCTCATCAAGACTCTATATCATAGAGCCCAATGCATCTCCGACCATGAACACATTTCCAGTGAACTCAAACACGTACGCCAAGCTCTTAAGGCTAATGGTTACTCCGACTACACAATCCGCAAAGCCATCACTCCAACCACCAAGAAGGATCCTGTTGAGGAGCCTTTCAAGACCATCACCTTACCCTACATTGCTGGGGTCACAAAAAAGATCTCCAAAATCCTGATTAAACACAAGATCCAGGTCCGATTCAACACAGTACATAAAATCCGTGATCTGGTACCGTCTGTAAAAGATGTGGTTCCAGACATACAGTACCCTGGTGTCTACAAACTAAGTTGCCTCTGTGGTAGCAGTTACATTGGGGAAACCAAACGACATGTCTCGGACCGCATCCGTGAACATAAAGCTGACCTGAAACACTGTAGGACAAACACCTCAGCCGTGGCAGATCACTGTTACAACTCAGTGGGCTCACATGACATTGACTTCTCCAAGACAGAGGTTCTCTGCAAGCCATCTGGCTATCATGAGAGATTCGTACATGAGGCGATCCACATTTACAAACACAGAGACAATTTTAACCGAGAAGATGGATTCTGGCTTAGCAATCACTGGAAGGACGTAATAAACCATTTTGATACACATTAGGGTGGGTAGAATAATACATAGTGTTATATTAAAAATGTATAAGGTATAGGGTGGTTTATAGCAATACAGTATGTAATTTAATGTTGGTTTTGCCTATGGAAGTATATAGTACGGTATAGACGCGTGTGATGTAAGAGAATAAAGTTTAGATGGAAGCATATTATATAATTTTTTACAACGTAGAATTTTTCATGTATTACTTACTGTTAGTAACTCAGCTTATTGTAGAGTATAGTAAGTTTACTGATGATGCTATGTAGTTTATACTTTAGTTTGTCATGCAGTTTATACTGTAGTTTTTTACGTGGTTGTTTAGTAACTACAGCTACATACTATTAACATTCCTTTCCTTTGTTAATGCTCCCCCCCTTCCCCCCCCCCCTTTGATGCTGCTAATCCTGCATAATGCACGGGCATAGTATTGATTTGGAACCCCCCCCGCCCACCTCCTACGCATTTTCCATATGCTGAATTCCTCTTGATATGCAAATTATTTTGTTTAGGCGCTCTTCTTCCCACCTCCCCCCCCTCTAACCCAGCTTAAATATACGCTCCAAGCTTGGGGTGTTTCATTCTTCGCCTGAGGATGGCTGCTTGCGTTGTGGCCGAAACGTCGTGAGAATTGTTTTATTATGTTTTATTTTTATTATTTTATTACTTCCCTTCTACGTGACTTTACCGAAAGAACCAAGAAGATGAATCCCTGCAGTCACGAAAGCTTTAAATCGAAAAAGACAAATAGTTCACTGCTTTAGCCCACCGGTGTGTTGAAGCGTGAAACCACAACATTTACAATTTTTGAGTACTCACCTACCTGTATGAGTCACGTAGGTAAAAAATTAATAAAAGTAGAATAAAATAAAAATCACGACGTTTCCGAGGCAACACAAGCTTCCGTCTTCAGGTTGAACCGTCACAGCACGATAGCTGTATCAAGTAAATGTGTTGCCTCCGAAACGTCGTGATTTTTTAAACTTTTATTAATTTAAATTTTTCACCTACGTGACTTTACCGAAAAAACCTAAGAATATGAATCCTTGCAGTCACGAAAGCTTCAAATCTAGAATTACCTGTATGAGTTTGGTGAGCGTGGCGAAGAGCCAGTGCTTGCTGTATGTCGTGTCACCGATGGTGTCGGTGGCCGGTTCATGGTTGCCCGGCGGTGGCGAGGGGTTGCGGTCCAAGTCGCCGTCAGAGTCGCTCTCGACTCCCGCCGTCGTCGGCGAAACATCGCCGCTCCTTCTTCCCTCGCCGTCTTGCACGCCAAGCAATTCGGCAAAGATTTGAACGAACGATAGGCAAGATTTGAAAGCACAATTAGGCATGATTTGAATGCACAATTAGGCAAGATTTGAAAGCACAATTAGCAAGATTTGAATGCACAAATGGCAAGATTTGAATGCACAATTAGCAAGATTTGAACGCACAAATGGCAAGATTTGAATGCACAATTAGCAAGATTTGAACACGCAATATTTTAATGCACAATTAGGCAATATTTCAAAGCACAATTAGGCAAGGTTTGAATGTACAATTAGGCAATTTTTAATGCACAATAAGGCAAGATTTGAATACACAATTAAACAAGATTTGAATGCACAATTAAGCAATATTTTCAAGCACAATTAGGAAAAGTTTGAATGCACAATTAGGAAAGATTTGAACGCACAATAGGCAAGATTTGAATGCACAATTAAGCAAGATATTAATGCACAATTAGGCAAGTTTTTAATGCACAATTAGGTCAGATTTGAATGCACAAAAGCCAAGATTTGAATGCACAATTAGGCATGATTTGAATACACAATTAGACAAGATTTGAATGCATAATTAGGCAAGAAATTACTAAAATAATGCCGTAAAAACAATGTCACAGTGATCTTAAGAAATGTGATTGAAGTTTAACAATAGCGACATACATAACACATACTGTATTACTAAACCTAGCATCCAGAATAACCCTTCTCACCCATTCCGACGGCTGATGCAGATCTTGCAGTACAGGCAACTGTACGAAAACCCCCCCGCCAAACCACCCCGTGTGTTAATATAAGCGCGATTAAACACTTGGCGGAGGTTCAAAAGTATTATTTTTTATAAAGTAACATTCGGTTAAATATTTGTGCGCTGAGGTAATCGCACAGCAGCGTTAGCTCGCTGGGCTTAAACCAACTAACAACGTTGACCGACAGCGTCCGCTTAACCAAGCCTTGTCGTAAGCGTTAACTTTACGAAGTTAATTTTTGTAATAAAATGAGAGGTTAAAGTCTCACGCGTTGTGAGTTTAGTGAAGGCGACAGAGTGCGAGGGGGGATAACGCCACACGAACCGCGCGCAGCGGTGGGACTTGGGCGCTACAGGCCCCGCGCGCGTGATTGGACGAGAGGTCGATGACGTAATTGACCTTAATGCTAATTATTATTATATTTTATTTATTTATTTATATTTTTATTATTTAATAAAAAAACTTCTATTCTTGGTTCTAAAGTCACGTAGAAGGGAAATAATAAAATAATAAAAACATCAAACAATAAAAATTCTCACGACGTTTTGACTGCAACACAAGCAATCATCATCATCAGGTGTGAAATCCACAGCAAGAAAACGTCGTGAGAATTTTTATTGTTTAATATTTTTATTATTTATTATTTCCCTTCTACGTGACTTTACCGAAAGAACCAAGAATATGAATCCCTGCATTCACGAAAGCTTTAAATCAAAATTTTTTGTAATGTTGTTGTTGACATATTAACGTTAAAACGAATGATACCAATGTACTGACGTTGAGAATAAAGTAAAATAGGTGCTCGCTAACAGCACTTGCCCCTACAGTCTGTCAAGGCTATACGGGGAATCTTTGTCTCTGTGTACCCGGTTCGTTGTGTAAAACGTCGTCACTAGGGAGACAAAGGCGGCCGGGCCTTGGTTGCTGGCCACCCAAACCCCATCATGTTCCACAGTGCCGCCGTTCAAAGGTTGCTGCTGCTACTCGCTAAGGGGCCGTCCATAAATGACGTCACGCGATTTTGGACGATTTTTGACCTCCCCCCTCCCCTTGTCACACGGCGTCACAAAAAGTCAGACCCCCCCCCTCGAATATGACGTCACAAAGCTCTGCCCCACCCCTCCCCCCCACAAAAAAACTTGCTTCAAATCGCTTTAAACTATTGTCATTGTAGTGCGTATTTAATGTGGCGCTGCACTCTGATGTTGTAGGAGAAAAATGTATTAAAAAATCTAATTAATTAAGTAGAAAGTGTTGTCTATATTTATTCAAAGTTGCGCATTTTGATGTGACGTCACATTTCTCAAACCCCCCCCCCACCTCGTCACACATCGTCACAAATGTCTGACCCCCCCCCCCCCCACGTGCGTGACGTCATTTATGGACGGCCCCTTTGTGTTTGTGATCTTTGTCTTCGTGGCTACGAGGGGGGGGGGATGCCCCCCCCACCCCACCCCCTGCGGTTGCCATGGCGACGCGTAAACAGCCGCGGTGGCGGGAGCCGTGGAGACGCTCCGGAAACGTTTTTGGCCATCAGCGGCAGCAGGAGCAGCAGCAGCAGCAGTGGCAGTAGGAGCAGAAGAAGTAGCGGCAGCAGCAGCAGTAGCAGCAACAGAAGCAGCAGAAGGAGCAGCAGCGGCAGCAGCAGCAGCAGGAGCAGCAGCAGCAGGAGCAGCAACAGAAGCAGCAGCAGCAGGAGCAGCAGCAGCAGCAGCAGCAACAGGAGCAGCAACAGAAGCAGCAGCAGCAGGAGCAGGAGCAGCAGCAGCAGCAGCAGGAGCAGCAACAGAAGCAGCAGCAGCAGGAGCAGCAGCAGCAGCAGCAGCAACAGGAGCAGCAACAGAAGCAGCAGCAGCAGCAGGAGCAGGAGCAGCAGCAGCAGCAACAGGAGCAGCAACAGAAGCAGCAGCAGCAGCAGGAGCAGGAGCAGCAGCAGCAGCAGCAGGAGCAGCAGCAGCAGCAGCAGGAGCAGCAGCAGCAGCAGCAGCAACAGGAGCAGCAACAGAAGCAGCAGCAGGAGCAGGAGCAGCAGCAGCAGCAGCAGGAGCAGCAGCAGCAGCAGCAGGAGCAGCAGGAGCAGCAGCAGTAGCAGTGGCAGCAGTAGCAACAACAGGAGCAGCAGCAGCAGGAGCAGCAGCAACAGGAGCAGCGGCAGCAGCAGCAGCAGGAGCAGCGGCAGCAGCAGCAGCAGGAGCAGCAACAGAAGCAGCAGCAGGAGCAGCAGCAGCAGCCGCGTGAAGTCTACGTCCGAGCATTCTCGTGAGCAGTGTCGGTGGTGGCGGTGGTGGTGACGACGGCAGTGGACGCGCGTTGTGTTTGCCGCTACCTGTACCTGTGTGTGTGTCGTGTGTGTTTGCCGCTACCTGTACATGTGTGTGTGTCGTGTGTGTTTGCCGCTACCTGTACCTGTGTGTGTGTCGTGTGTTTGCCGCTACCTGTACCTGTGTGTCGTGTGTGTTTGCCGCTACCTGTACCTGTGTGTCGTGTGTGTTTGCCGCTACCTGTACCTGTGTGTGTGTCGTGTGTGTTTACCGCTACCTGTACCTGTGTGTGTGTCGTGTGTGTTTGCCGCTACCTGTACCTGTGTGTGTGTCGTGTGTGTTTGCCGCTACCTGTACCTGTGTGTGTGTCGTGTGTGTTTGCCGCTACCTGTACATGTGTGTGTTTTGTGTGTGTTTGCCGCTACCTGTACCTGTGTGTGTGTCGTGTGTGTTTGCCGCTACCTGTACCTGTGTGTGTGTCGTGTGTGTTTGCCGCTACCTGTACCTGTGTGTCGTGTGTGTTTGCCGCTACCTGTACCTGTGTGTGTGTCGTGTGTGTTTGCCGCTACCTGTACCTGTGTGTCGTGTGTGTTTGCCGCTACCTGTACCTGTGTGTGTGTCGTGTGTGTTTGCCGCTACCTGTACCTGTGTGTCGTGTGTGTTTGCCGCTACCTGTACCTGTGTGTGTGTCGTGTGTGTTTGCCGCTACCTGTACCTGTGTGTCGTGTGTTTGGGGGGCACAGTAGTGGGCACAGCTGGTGGTGCATCTACCGGTCATCTCAGTCAGTCGACCTGTGGCACCTGCAGGGTCTGTCCCGAGACCTCCTCCTGTTAGCAGCGAGCCTTCGACGCTTCACGCGGTAGCCTCAAAGTGCACCTGGCCTGGCACAGGCGCCGTGGTGACTGTTACCGTCATTTAAATAGTGGCCAATGGCCGGATATTGTTGTTGGTGTGGGGAGCGGTGGTGCAGCGGTTAGCGCGCTGCGCTACGAACCCGGCGCTCCGAGTTCCATTCCCAGCTCACGGCCAACACCGCCGGTGACGATTATAAATTATTTTAACCGTTTCCGGGGCCTCTCCTAGGTCGACTCAGCCTCAAAATTAGAACTCGGTGCGGTGCGTAAACATCGCCACTGGGGGAGACAAAGACGGCCGGGCCCGGTGCTGGCCACCCACCCCCTTGTGTGCCGTTCCGGCCTTCATAGGTGCTGCTACTCGTTCACAGCACTTGCACTCACCAGGCTACACTGGGGGATCTTTGTCTTGTGCTCACTAAGACGCAGCCTGTAGCAGCCCCACGACTGCCTGTCTGTGCTTCCAAGTGCTGCACTTTCCAGGATTTAAACCTGCTTAGCTTTCAATATTTGATTGACATTGTCTGTTTGGCCAGAGGTCTGGGCACGCCACGGTGGCTAGGAGATGTTAACCACCTCGCCTGGTGTACAGGAGGTCATGGGTTCGATCCCGACCCTGACACCTGCTGCTGTATATTTGGAGTTTGCGTCTCTCATCATCATCACGGTGGCTAGGAGATGTTAACTACCTCGCCTGGTGTAAAGGAGGTCGTGGCTTTGATCCAGACCCTGATGCCTGCTGCTGTATATTTTGAGTTTGCGTCTCTCTCATCATCATCACGGTGGCTAGGAGATGTTAACTAACTCGCCTGGTATACAGGAGGTCGTGGGTTCGATCCCGACCCTGACGCCTGCTGCGGTAAAGTCACGTAGAAGGGAAATAATAAAATAATACAAATAAAACAATAAAATTATCACGACGTTTCGATTTCAACACAAGCAATCATCATCAGGTGTGAAAACCACAGCAAGACAATTTGCTTGTGTTGCAATCGAAACGTCGTGAGAATTGTATTGTTTTATTTTTATTATTTTATTATTTCCCTTCTACGTGACTTTACCGAAAGAACCAAGAATATAGTTTAGTTTCGCCTAGCGACAATCATACGCTTTCCGTGTTTAACCAGTCACGCATCACGGCGTTTCGAGACTCTCGTTGAGGATTGCAGGGGGTCCCACTTCCAATGTTTGTCAAATTCCTCATCCACAGCCTCTCTCGTTGTTTACGAGGCAAAGGTACAGCCCCGCAATTGCTCGCTCAACACCACTGCTGGCGAAAGGATCTCACGCGCAATCTTGATTTGAAGTTTTCGTGACTGCAGGAATCCATACTCTTTGGTTCTTTCGGTAAAGTCACGTAGGTATGAAAAATAATAGATCGCAACACAAGCAATCGTCATCAGGTGGGACAACCACAGCAAGAAAAAATTAACCCGTAAAAACAAAGTTTTTCACTATAAATCCTTTATATGCGTGGCGGCTAGAGTCCTCTCGTCCTCTGGCTTGAGATGGCTGCCACCTATGGGTCAGATGATTGCCTGCCACCATTAAGCAATTGGTAATTAAATATAATTATTTTTTTCCTAAAATGTTGAAAATTTTGGGAAAAAAATTTCACGAAAATAAATTGTCACGCACAACGAGTCTGTGTGCAAAATGTCAGCTCGATTGGATCACGGGAAGTGGGTTAAAAAACGACCGAAAGATTTGCACGGTCGTAAGCGTGCAAGCAAGCAAGTGAACTTAATATAAAAGATTTTAAAAAAACTGCTTGTTTGTCAACAAAAAAAAACATTTTTTTCTGGCCTGGACTTTTGCAGCTGTTTTAGACTAATTTCAGGGTGCTGATTCCAAATCTGATCTCAGATTTGCTCTATCACATCTCATTGTTATGCTATCGGCATACCCCATTTTCATTGATTTTACCCGAAAGTAACTCTGTCACTTATGATTGCAAGTTGTTGCGAGTCAGTGACTGCTTTAGTGCTAAAATACGGTGCTGTATTTTTAGGATAGTGTGTTTTTACAATATCATTTGATTTAGATATCCACATTGATTTAATATTTTTCTTCCGCAGTTTTTATTGAAAATGCTATATTTAATATCTCAAAAACCTTAAAACCGTTGGAATACCTTATGCCAGAAAAAGTGTGTTGACCAGTGTAGTTTTTCTACCTACGTAACTTTTACCGAACGAACCAAAGAGTATGAGTTCACGTGCGTCTGGAAGCTCCGCGGAACGGCCGTGTAGATTGTGAAGTTGCACTTATTGGTAGACTCTTACTGGTAGGAACCTCCTGGTTACACCAGCCCACAGGGGATTATTGTGTCCGTCGTGCAGGGAGGGACTGGGTGGGGAGGGAGGGGCTAGGTGGGGAGGGTGGGGAGGGGCTGGGTGGGGAGGGTGGGGAGGGGCTGAGTGGGGGGTGGGAGGGGTGGGGCTGGGTGGGGAGGGGCTGGTCACCCCGTGGTGCCCTTATAAAACTCAACGTTTAACCTACTCACTCCGGCTTGTGCCCGCCCTCACAGTCGGGCATATTTGCGGAATACACCAAGCCGCCGTTGACCCTGGCCATTGATCGAGCAACCCAAACAACATATAATTATTCTGCGTAAAAAAATAAAAAACCCTAACATTTCATCCAACCGCCGGCGTCTGTGCCTTTAAGGAAATGCCGGAGTTCGTGGCGGACCGTGGCTCCATGGGAGGAGGAACCCTCGCGTTGAGCGCTGACCGGCACGTGGCGTTCGTGCTGGGCACCACGCTGACAATGGAACCGCACCTGGCGGGTGTCACTGAGCTCGTGGCGAGGACGCTGCTCGAGAGGTCGCAGGCGGGCGCCCACACGCTCTTCAACATCGTCGAGTTCAACGGCCAGGTCCAGTGAATCGCGTTGTCGCACGACGGTCAGACGTGCCGACGTATTGCTGTGTTGTTGGAGGGCGAGCTCACGGCGTTTAACGATCTGGGTACGACGTTTATCGTGGCGTGTGCTCATTCCCTGTGCTCATAAGCTGGTCATGCCCAAGTCTACGGGCGGTCTCGCAAGCGCATCTGTTATCCACTCGCGTGGAGACCCGCCGACTCGCAGAGAGACCCACACTCACACATAAACTCACAGGCTCAGATGGGCACCCATAGACTCACTGAGACCTATAGACCCACACCCAGACCTAACGATGCACACATAGACTCAGACTCGCAGAGAGACCCACAGACCCGCACAAGAGGCCCACACTCACACATAAACCCACAAACTCACAGAGAGACCCACAGGCTCACACGTAGATCCCGTGCCGTACTGGCCCCGTGCCAGCTCGGCACGGTACGCGCAAGCAAGCAAGCGGAGAAGGCCGAGCCGCCGCTTGAGCGCGTGTATCCCGCCGCAGGTGACGCGCTGGTGTGAGCGCATGGTGCCGTGCACCCCGCGCGCGGCGCGCGAGGCCGTCCGCTGGCTCCGCTCGCTGCGCTGCCGCCCCGGCTCCGACGGCGCCGTCGACGCACTCCGCTCCGCCCTCTCCGACGCGGACTGCGACGCCGTCTGCCTGCTGGTGGCGGCGGCGGGGGGGGGCGACGCCGGCCGGGACGGATGCGTGGCCGCCGCCGGGGCCGCCGTCGCGGGAGGGCGGCCCGTTCACATCGTGTGCGTCCTGGCCGAGAGCGAGAGGGCGGACGGCGGAGACCGAGCGGCGCTGGAGCGGCTGGCGAGGGAGACGGGCGGGTCGCTGCACGTCGTGCGCTTCGCGAGGGGAGGCGCCGTCGAGCACGTGAGAGAGACCGGGTCGCGATCCCACGGTCCTGCTGTAAAACCTCACGAGGCCAGGCTCGAGTTAGCCGGAATTACTCAACTAAACTCAACTGTTTTAATTTTACTGGGTAAGACCCACTGAGCGATAGAGATATTTTTTAGAGGCGAGCGATCTGGCCACGAATGATAACCCAACGAAGTGGCTTATGACCCTCGATTTGAAGCTTTCGTGACTGCAGGAATCCATACTCTTTGGTTCTTTCGGTAAAGTCACGTAGGTAGAAAAATAAGTAATAAATCACGACGTTTCGATCGCAGAACAGCAGTTCTACTGCTGTATCTTTCCACCTGATGACGTTTGATTGTGTTGCGATCGAAATGCCGTGATTTATTATTTATTTTTCTACCTACGTGGCTTATCAACATTTGGAAATGTATAGCGTTCTGACCTACCCCTACTGGGCATCTGTTAAAAATAGCTTTCTAGCTCATAGGATTCTTCCAGTGTTAATACAGAAACTGATTCTGATAAACGCACGTTAATTCTAAATGTGGAGGGAAAAACCGGAGGACCCGGAGAAAAATCCACGCGGTCACGCAGCGAGAGAGGGAGACACGCAAACTCCAAATATACAGCAACAGCAGGCATCAGGGTCGGGATCGAACCCACGACATCCTGCATACCAGGCGAGGTAGTTAACATCTCCCAGCCACCGTGATGATGATGAGAGACGCAAACTCCAAATGCACAGCAGCAGGCGTCAGG
Organism: Lampetra planeri; assembly: GCF_965212315.1. Taxonomy (NCBI): domain Eukaryota; kingdom Metazoa; phylum Chordata; class Hyperoartia; order Petromyzontiformes; family Petromyzontidae; genus Lampetra; species Lampetra planeri. The sequence goes on from NC_136170.1 coordinate 1,896,000, forward strand.
GTCGGGATCGAACCCACGACCTCCTGTACACCAGGCGAGGTAGTTAACATCTCCTAGCCACCGTGATGATGATGAGAGACGCAAACTCCAAATACACAGCAGCAGGCGTCAGGGTCGGGATCGAACCCACGACCTCCTGCAAACCAGGCGAGGTAGTTAACATCTCCCAGCCACCGTGATGATGATGAGAGACGCAAACTCCAAATGCACAGCAGCAGGCGTCAGGGTCGGGATCGAACCCACGACCTCCTGTACACCAGGCGAGGTAGTTAACATCTCTAGCCACAGCGGCGCTCGATCTGAAGAGAAACCTAACGCATTCCGCGCAGCGGTGACGTCGGTGCATCGGTCATCGGCACGACGTGCCTAACTGACCGGGCGTCCGTGCGGCGCCGTCATCCCGTCAAGAGGGGACGCTCGGCACAGCCGCGCCCTCACGACGGCACCGCCGCCCCCCCCCCCCTCCTTCCTTGCCGGTCAGATGGTGCCGGTGCTAGTGAGTGCGACGCCGCCGTGGGCCGTGGGCGGCGTGAAGCGCTGCACCGTGTCCACGTCGCTGGAGCACAACCCGCTGCTGCAGGGCGTTGACGCCGAGGGCAGCCTCGCAGCCGCCGAGCGTTGGCCACACGGCGTGGCCCACTCCTTGCGCCACGAGCTGCATCGTCGGCGCTGGTTTGACGATTCCCCTCCCGCACCCCCCCCCCCCACACGCCCGCATCCGTCGCCACGCCTGTAGCGCCCGCCCGCTTTAGACGGAGTTGAAAGCAAAGTGGGTCAAGGATATATGCAGGGCAATTCGACCGACGGAAAAAATGTGAACGCTTCTGAGAATTTGCAACGGTACCACGGGAAATGTGGCATCCGGGTTCTGCAGACCACCTGGAGAAATCTCCAGTCGAGTGTTGACAACGATGGCGAGCAAGTGAGAGACTCCATTGGAACCTCCGTTTCCTAGTAGCAAAATATGATAATTGTTTTTTTACCTTTTTATCTGGCGACAAAACTGACACCTAAATGCTTACCCCGAGCTCTCATACTCTGATGGTGCATTGTCCTTGAGTTGTGCGCCTTTTGGCGTCATCTGGTCCAACACCATGTGAGACTAGGCTCTAAGAAAAGCCGTCTCGGATGTGGACCAATCAATTTCAAGGACAGTGCCTACATTATCAGAGTTGTGTTTTTTGTTTGCATTCCGACCGCGGGTATTGTGGTCAATGCAAACATGACTCCTTTGTAAAAAAGGTGTCAGTTTTGTTGCCAGTTAAAAGGGTAAAACCCAATTATTATTAAGTGATATGCTCTTTCACTTTTTGAAGCGATTAACATACATTTGTTATCATGTTACGGTGTATTTTTCCATTAAAAACGATTGTCCCATGTAACTGTTAACATTTTTTTGAAGCGCCCTGTAAATGTGTCGTTAAACCCGCCACCACCCGACACGGCCAATTAGTGAGGTCTGTCACGTAAACTGAACATGCCAAGTCGTTACAAGTACAGTTTGTTGCTAGTAACGACACATTGATATATTTACGCGATATAACCCCCCCCAAAAAACCCTGCATTATGGATGAAATTGGTCGCGAAAGCCTCCTACGTGTTCAACGTTGCCACTGGCAGGATTTTTTGTTGTTTTTTTCTCTTGGGCACCCACCCTCGTGGCCCACGAATGATCCGTGGCCAGCCGGCAGGCCGTCCCGACCGCCCAGCGGCTACAGCTGGGCCTGCCTGGCTCGCCGTGATGGGTCGATTCAGTTTATTGTGAAGTGCCCTGGGAGCTGAAAGAGGCCCCCTTTAAGTCGGGTTTCATAAACAACGACGATGTTGTTCGCACTCTCTTCTCAGCGTGACGGCTTGCCGCCACCTCGTGTCATGCGCGTGCGCGGGACGCTGCGCGTGCGTGCCCGTGTGCGCGTGCGCGGGACGGTGCGCGTGCGTGCCCGCGTGCGTGGCGGCGTGCGCGTGCGTGGGACCGTGCCGGTGCGCGTTGCTGCACGCGCACGTGAGCGCTGGCACCAGCGACAGCTGCGTCCACTCTGGCGCGGGAGCGCTGCTACGCGGGACGCGCGTGCTCGCGAGAAGAGAGCCCGACGGATATTACTACCGGGGCACCGTCTGTCAGGAGCTGGAGGTAAGGAAGGGAACGATTCCCCCCCCTCCTCTCCCCACACCGCGTAGCCTCGACAGCCTGTTGGGGCGCGTGATGTTAGTAGATGTGGCGACCTGACCCAAAATGCAATCCTGAACCAACTCATTAGGATTTATCGCGGGCGGGTGACAGCTTTATCAACTCGGAATCTCTGACCCCTTAAGCCCCCACGGCTGCCCGTCGAAACTAGGGGTGGCCAAACTGTAACAGACCAAGAGCCAAACAAGTAACCCACGAGTTCTTCAAAGTGTGTGTATGTATATAGAGACAGTTTTCGGCACAGCACGGGAGACATTATTCTTTGCCACAGCTGTGATAGTCGCACGTTCGATATCACGCCCCTTCGATAGAGCCAACTGGCCTCAACTATCGCGTTGCAGCTTCGGGTCCCTCCTGTCCCCGCCCGCAGGGCCCGCTGGGCAGATTCCTCGTGGAGTTCGACCTGCCGGCGGGGTCGCGGGGTCGCGGCGGCACGGCCACCGCCAGCCCGCGGGCGCGCATGCAGGAGACGCGCCTGAGCGACGTGATCCAGCACACGGACGCGCTGCGACACCCCGTCCTGCCGGGCGACCGCGTGCTGGCTCCGTGGAGGCCGCTTGCCGACCGATACGGGCCGGGCACCGTGCTGCAGGGCGTGGAGCCGCGCCGGCAGCTCGCGCTCGGACAAGGTCAGGGGGGTCAGGAGGTCACCCGGGCGACGCAGCGACGTTGACGTCTCCGCCATTGACGCGTTCGGGTCGCCCTGAATCTACGGGGTGGGGGGGGGGACGTACGGCGAGCGAGCTGGATTACGGCCCATCAGCCACGTGAGGCCCGCCACTTTCGAAACGGCCCGCAAGCAACATTGGGACTTTAAACCCTCTCCCCGTCCCCGGCGTTCCTTCCGACTCCGTTTGTGTCGCGACCTTTGCAGCCGCGACCGTGACCAACGATCCCCCAGCGTTACGACATCTGTACCCGTTCGCAGGACGCCCATTTCGCAATCGAGGGGTTCCCTTCCCACCCGACATCAATCACAATCCAACTCTCTCCGCGCAGGGCACGCCGGAGACGAATTCCGCGCCGACGCCGCCGACGGTGCCGCGCCCATCGTGGTGAACTTCTGGAACGGGCGCACGGAGCGCGTGGCGCCCGGCGTCGCCGTGTGGGTGCCACGCCGCCTCTACGAGCGCGTCGTGCTCGAGTTGCAGATGCCGCTGAGCGCCCGCCGGCGCCTCCGTGCGGCGTCACCGCCGGGGAGCGGCCACGGGCTCGCTCTGCCGCCGGCGTCGGCGTCGGCGCCGTTCGCTTGCCTCCACGGTGACTCCCGCGCGAGCCGTCCCACTGCGGCGCTTTTTACCGCGCCGAAGCGCTTGCCGCGATTGAACCGCGGCAGCTCGCCGGTCACGTCGACCACGACTCCTCGCTGACCTCGTGAGCCGTCACGTGAACTCTGGTCGTCCTCGCAGCGGCGACGGCTTTTGGCGCCGCGTCGAGCAAAGACGGTGGTGGCCGCGTCGAGCGCGTTCCAGACGCGCTTCTGCGGACGTCTGGAACCTTCTTGCGATATTAGGAAGCCACTGGAGCTGTGCACTTTTAAATGATCGAGATTGAAAGCTCATTTCTTTAGAACTGCTTTTTGTGTTTAGTTTGTTGTCCTTCCCCCGCGCCTCCGATTAGCACGGTTCGCTACGTATGGTGTGAAAGAAGTTCAAGTTCAACATGCATCATCATCATCGCTCACCATTGTCATCGTTATTGTTATCAATATCATTCACCATCAATATTGTCGTCATCATTGTCATGATCGTGATTCTTAGCATCGCCATTATCATCATCATCATCATACTCTTTGGTTCTTTCGGTAAAGTCACGTAGCTATAAAATAAAATAAATCACGACGTTTCGGGCGCAACACAAAGCATGCTTTCCCACCTGATGACGGACGCTTGTGTTGCGCCCGAAACGTCGTGATTTTTATTTTTTTATTTCATACCTACGTGACTTTACCGGAAGAACCAAAGAGTATGGATTCCTGCAGTCACGAAAGCTTCAAATCAAGATCATCATCATCATTACCATCGTTAATTGTGCCTCGTCATAATCAGTCACCGTTTCATCCTCGGCGGGGTGCAGTAAAACTTCGCCGTACCCGAGGATCTTTGTCCACTCGTTCATTCATGAACATTTCCATCACGACCCTTGCTGAACATCAAAATCAACGCCTCTGCGCCACCCACATCCGCTAACTCCCACGCTTCCCCGGCTGCATCGCGCAGGATTTTCCACCGGCTCCATGTCCCCGTGCTGCGTGGACACGGGCCGGATCTACCCCACGTCCTGGATGCCCGCGCTGACCTGCGCCTGCCCCGAGGGAGCGCTGTGCGACGGGCATCGCCACCCGCTCTGCTGCACGTGCCACTCCTGGGACCTCCTTCACGACGGCACGGGGTGGCTGCCGCCGACGCCGCCGGCATCACCGCCGCCGCCGCCGGCGCTCGGCGGCAAAGAGGTCAAGTCGGGGCGACGCAGGTCGTCGTCGTCGTCTTCGTCGTCGTCGAGTTCGTCTTCATCGTCGGACGACGACGTGGATGTGGAGCGTGGGGGGTTCGGGGGCGGCCGCTCGAGGGCGCGCCGGTCGAAGGCGCGCAGGGCCAGCGACGCCGACCGCGGCACGCGGGAGCGGCGCGCGGAGAGACCGAGCCAGGCTTCGCTGAGAGAGAGGCCCGAGTGGAAGTACTGGGCCGGCACGGCGACATCGCCGCACCACCGCAAGCCGGGTGAGCCGCGGAGTCCTCGTGTAGCCCCTTTCTCTCCCGGCGCGAGACACGTCCGAGCCCTCGCCCGTTTTTATTTCCCCCCTCCATCGCTGTTTGCCGAGCGGAGCCGAGCCGTGCCCAAGCGGTGATTTGCCGGGCTCACGAGACGTCTTTACTTTGGCTCGGGGACAAGCAGGGCCAGCGGACGAGTGCGCGAGGCCAATCGGTACAACTCGGAACGCAGGCGTCGCTGCGTCGTTTAACGACGTCCGTGGCACGGCTCGGCTCCTGCAGTGGAAAAACACCGCCAAAAGCACTCGGGTTTCAAACGGAATCGGCCAAACAGCTTTCTTTCCTCGGTGGCGAGATGTTAACTATCTCGCCCGGGTATACAGGAGGTCGTGGGTTTGATCGCGACCCTAACACCTGTATATTTGGAGTTTAGATGTTCTCCCCGTGGTTGCGTGGATTTTTCTCTGGTTCCCTCCATGTTTAGAATCAACGTGCGTTTAGAGTATTGGGCTGCGGCTATACATTTTCACGCGGCAAGCTACTCCGTTGCGCTATCATTTGCGGCCAGGTCGCTTCTGAAAAAGAGCCACGTAGCTCAAGTGGAGCCTTACCTGGTGAAATTAAAAAAAAAACTACAGTAAAAGCTTGGATTGCGAGCATAATTCGTTCCGGAAACGTGTTTGTAATCCAAAGCACTCGTATATCAAAGCACTATATCAGTTGTGATCACGTGACGCTCGGCAGACAAAGCGTATGCACGTACTACTCGTATTGCAAGACCTCGCTCGTTTATCAAATTAATATTTATTTACAATTTTTGCTCGTCTTGCAAAACACTCGCAGACCAAGTTACTCGCAATCCAAGGTTTTACTGTAGTTCGTTTCTAGTCATGTTAAAGACAGAGATAGAATCATTTACACGGTGCCAAGGTATTTGTCCAACCGTGACCGACATAGCTGGTGCAAGTGCCGTTCGTGAGCAGCACCTGCGATTCGTTGGATATAACACAACTACACGAAAGTGCTTGCGGTTGACAATACGCCTTTCGCGTTTGCATTTGCAACTTTCAATAAAAAATAGAACTCTCTCCCTCGATGCTAATTCAGCCGTCCGTCCGTTCACCACGTGCCCTTTTAAAATGCTCAATTGTGCAGCGAGAGGCATCATTTTGTTTGGGGGGGGGGGGGCCGATTCGTCGTTTTAAGAAAGCTAAACTTAGACGGGTCTAATTGCTCGCCAGCTGCGCTGGGTAAATGCGGCCTGCCGTTACTTTGGAACATGACATGTGTCTGCGTCACGGTTGTTCCCGCGTGTTTAGGTGGCAATGTCACTCTGTACCTGTCCCCCCGGTTGTTCGCGAGGGACACGTTCTGGTGATGCCCGTGACTGTCACATTTCACGGAATAATAATATTGGCCCACTAAAAACAAATTTTTTAAAAAGATTAATTACCTTAAATGAATACGTAAATAGGCTATTAAATACGTGAACGTTATCATAATATAACGAACATAGTTATCTGTGCTTGCTCCCTGTGTGTGCGGTGCCCTGTTGTGAATCCGTTGGCGGTTGTGGGCGATGTGGTACATCTCAAGTATCAGACGACGACGACGACGACGCAGAGTGTTCACACTATGAGACATCTCCTTTACCAGTGGCAAAATATAGTAATAGGTTTTTACCCTTTCAACTGGTACAAAAACTTTTATACAAGGCATCATGTTGGCAATAACCACAACACAAGCAGTCAAAATGCAAACAAAAAGAACCAGTTGAAAGGGTAAAAACCTATTACTATATTTTGCCACTGGTAAAGGAGATGTCTCATAGTGTAAATGCTTACCCCGAGCTCTCAATACTCTGATAGTGCGCTGTCTTTGAGTTGTACGCCTTTTGGCGTCATCTGGTCCAACACCGATGGAGACTAGGCTCTAAGAAAAGCTGTCTCGGGTGTGGACCAATCAACTTCAAGGACAGTGCATATCATTATCATCATCATCAGAGTTGTTTCTTTTTGTTTGCATTTTGACTGCTTGTGTTGTGGTTATTGCAAACATGATGCCTTGTATAAAGGTGTCAGTTTTTTGTACCAGTTGAAAGGGTAAAAGCCTATTACTAGATGCAGAGTGTGAGTGTCATGCTGCCAGCTATGGCTGCAAGTTTGGTCATACGTGTTATGTATATCGTTTATTGTTCAATTAAGATCACAGTTCCTATGATTACTGTTATTACATTGTTTTTATAGCTTTATTTTAGTGATTTGAAAACATATGGTTAATCTAAATTGTCTTATGGTTGTTGTTGTTGTTGGCTTGCACCACATTGTGATTTTTTCACACAGCGTTTTAATACTTTTTTTGGGGTGGTTTATTCCAGGATGTTTCTGTTACGCGTCATCGCTTTGGGATGTTTCTCTGTTCATATTTTGTTTGTTGCGGTTGTACCCGACTCAAGAGCCGCATGGCTCACAGGGCTATACACCTAATAAATGAAACTTAATAAGTATAACCCGTACAAACAAAGTTTTTCACTATAAATCCTTTATATGCGTGGCGGCTAGAGTCCTCTCGTCCTCTGGCTTGAGATGGCTGCCACCTATGGGTCAGATGATTGCATTGCACCATTAAGCAATTGGTAATTAAATATCATATTTTTGTCCTAAAAAGTGTAAAATTTTGGAAAAAATTTTTCACGAACATTAATTGTCACGCACAACGAGTCTGTGTGGAAAATGTCAGCTCGATTGGATCACGGGAAGTGGGTTTAAAAACGACCGAAAGATTTGCACGGTCCTAAGCAAGCAAGCGAACTTAATATAAAGGATTTAAAAACTTGAAAACTTTAAACTTGTGTAACCGCGCTGTGTCGGCACGCCTGGGCCCCACAGGCTCCTCGCGCTCGCCTAGGCCACGGAGCCTGAGCGCCGGGGACATCAGATCGGCCGTCGTCGCCGAAGCCGCGCCGCCCATCAACACCAGCTCAATGTTCTCGGCGGTGGTGAACCCCCCGCGCAGGAGTGGGGCGGTCCAGTCGTCAATCCTCGCACACGCCAGCCTGGACTATACCACCGGCTCCAAGGTAAGGTGGAGTTCATCTCCTTGGTTCTTTCGGTAAAGTCACGTAGAAGTGAAATAATAAAATAATAAAAAATAAAACATAATAAAATACAATTCTCACGACGTTTCGGCCACAACGCAAGCGGCCGTCCTCAGGTGAAGACCAGGTCTGTCGGGGAGACAGCGTCTGAATGTGTGGTGTTGTTTAATTCAGACGCTGTCTCCCCGACAGACCTGGTCTTCACCTTTACCGAAAGAACCAAGAAGATGAATCCCTGCAGTCACGAAAGCTTTAAATCGAGGAGTTCATGTTCAAGGTCGGACGCGAGTTCGCGTCAATAATTCGTTTTGTCGTTTGTCGCTGTCGAAGCAATAGTTGCTTCCAATTTGAATGTTCGCGACGTGCAATGAGATGAACAACATTTACGCGAGATCGGTGACCATGTTTAAGGGGGGGGGCGCACAAAAAATTCAGGGAGGGCACGCGACACAGCCAATGCTGAACAAGATTTAATCAAAGATTAAATTTTGACTCTTGATTTAATCTTGATTTGAAGCTTTCGTGACTGCAGGAATGCATATTCTATGGGTCTTTTGGTAAAGTCACGTAAATAGAAAAATTTAAATTAATTATTTAAAATGATAATAATTTAATACATTTTTTTATCTTAAATAATACATTTATATTTTTATTCTTCTATTTTCGTGGCTTTACCGAAAGACCCATAGAACATCAACATTTAATCTTTAATCAAGTTTAACACGTAGGCTTTCGCGACCAATATCATCCATAATAGAGAGGTTTTTCTTTTCTTCTTGGGTTAGATTGTAAATGTTGTGGCTTGACTCTCCAACACACAACCGGTCTGCTGTACTAGTATACTACACTATACACTACACTATACACTACACTAATAACTACACTATACACTACACTATACACTACACTATACAATACACTATACACTACTATACATTACACTATACACTACTATACACTACACTATATGCTAGTGCTGTATTAGTGACGAATTGGCCACGTTCTGTTTACGTGACAAACCCCTTACTAGTTGGCTGTGTCGGGCGGTGGCGGATTTAACGACACATTCAGATATTTATGCGATCTGACCCCCCCAAAAAAACCTGTATTATAGAATCTTCAATTAAATCAGGATGAGTAACATGACAAATAACATGACCTCGCAATGCTAGCATCTCACAGCGCCGTGAACTCGCTCTGTCACGAACTCAAAGTGTCGTGACCTTAAAGTACCGTGCCCTCTCCACACCACGATCTCACAGCCACCACATGCTCCCACAAAACCGAGATCACAAAGACAAAGATCCCCCATATAGCCTTAACAGACCGTCGGGGCAAGTGCTGTTAGCGAGCACCTATAAAGGCCCGGCACGGCACACGAGGGGGTGGGTGGCCAACACCACGCCCGGCCGCCTTTGTCTCCCTAGCGGCGATGTTTACACATCGCACCAGCTACTCATTTGAGGCTGAGTCGACCTAGAGGAGGCCCAGGGCCGGTTCAGATAATCCTCACTGATGTTGGCCGTGAGCGATAATCGAACCCGGGTCGGCAAGTTCGTAGCGCAGCGTAGCGCTAACCGCTGCACCACCGCTACCCACCCACCCACACACTGACACACACACTCACTCGCCGTGACCTCCCAACAACCACGCCGTAGCCACACCGTGCCCTCGGTTTGAGAGCGGGGGGGGGGGTCACGTGCCGTGACCCTCGCTCCCCTTCTCTCTTAGCAGCGATGACCTCACCGCGCCACGATCCCGTGCCGGGCACCTCCACACGTGAGACGCGCGTGAGACGCTCGCGTATAAATAATCACGACGACGCTGACGGTGACGCTTTCCTGGCACAACGAAGACGCTGACGCCGACGTTGTCATTGCCGCCGTGCCAGGGAGGCGCGGCCCGCCCGGGCGCTCTCTTCGACCGCCTCGGCGCGTCGGACCGAGCTCGCGCCCGGCAGGAGACGGAGGCCGAGCGAGGCCGCCGGGAGGAGGTGTGGCGACGCTTGGATGACGAACAGCGGCGGCACTCGCGCTCCGAGCAGCGGCAGGTCCTCACCGAGCGGCACAGGCGGTAAGGCGGGCGGACCGGCGAGGTGCCAAACACCGGAGTCTTCTTATTCTTCTTTTTCTTCTGTCATGTGGCGGGCTGGTCGGTTGGCAGCGTCGACGTGAGTGGGACCAGTGGGTGGCTGCAGGAGTCGGCCGCGTGGGTCGAACACCCGTAGCGCTGCCTCGCCCCCCACACAGACACACACACACACAGACACACACACACAGACACACACACAGACACACACACAGACACACACACAGACACACACACACACAGACACACACACAGACACACACAGACACACACACACAGACACACACACAGACACACACACAGACACACACACAGACACACACACAGACACACACACACAGACACACACACACAGACACACACACACAGACACACACACACAGACACACACAGAGACACACACAGACACACACACAGACACACAGACACACACACAGACACACACACAGACACACACACACAGACACACACACAGACACACACACATACAGACACACACACACAGACACACACACAGACACATACACACACACACACAGACACACACACAGACACACACAGACACATACACAGACACACATACAGACACCCACACACAGACACACACACACAGACACACACAGACACACACACACAGACACACACACAGACACACACACACAGACACAAACGCCGATGGGCAACTCAGCAAGGTGCACGCAGTGTCCACACGTGGTGGGTGGCCTCATTGCCGCGGGCCCACGTGGTCGACCCCGCCGTGCTGACCGAACCGCACACCTGCGATTTCCACGGTCGGCTACGTGCGGCGCGAAAGACGTTCCACACACGCGCCCGCAAATACCGGCGCGAAACCTTCGCCGCTACCGCTGTGCCCCCCGCGCGCGTTGCCCAGTAAGAGTGGAGCAGCTGGCGAGCGCGCAGGCGGCGAGACTGCACCTGAGCCTCCACAGGCCGGATGGGGGACCCAGGCTCCAGGCCACAAGGAACTGGGGGCCCCCGTCTGGTGCCAGGGCTCATGCCAACCTGCGCTACGCCACTTGCCGAAGCGTTCACATGCGGCGAGGGTGGCGCACGGCCTGTGTACGCGGTGCAGCGTGTCACCGGTTAGCTTGCGCCGATGCGATCGGTCCCGCTCGCAGCTGATAGGCTGTTTGATCACCTGGAGGGCCACGCTATTGATAGGTTGCGATGTTAATAACAGGGTGCTGCTGCTGCTGCTGCATTGTGATCTGCAGAGCGTGAATGTTGCTAGGCATGCCATCGTCTCCATAGGAGCAACGTGTGGCTCTCTAGGAGGCTGTCCTCGGAACTTCCAGGCCGCCTCTAACTAGCGCTCATTCCCTGGTCCTATAGATCCATTGCCGGCACTGTCACTCACTAGCAACATCACTCACTCACCGACACTGTCACTCACCGACACTGTCATTCACCAACACTGTCACTCACCAGCACTGTCGCTCACTAGCAACATCACTCACTCACCGGCATTCACTCACCAGCAACATCACTCACTCACCGGCATTCACTCACCAACACTGTCACTCACTCACCAACACTGTCACTCACCAACACTGTCACTCACTCACCAACACTGTCACTCACCAACACTGTCACTCACTCACCAACACTGTCACTCACCAACACTGTCACTCACTCACCAACACTGTCACTCACCAACACTGTCACTCACTCACCGGCATTCACTCACCAACACTGTCACTCACTCACCAACACTGTCACTCACCAACACCGTCACTCACCAACACTGTCACTCACTCACCAACACTGTCACTCACCAACACTGTCACTCACTCACCCACACTGTCACTCACCAACACTGTTACTCACCAACACCGTCACTCACCAACACCGTCACTCACCAACACTGTCACTCACCAACACTGTCACTCACCAACACCGTCACTCACTCACCAACACTGTCACTCACCAACACCGTCACTCACCAACACTGTCACTCACCAACACTGTCACTCACCAACACTGTCACTCACTCACCAACACTGTCACTCACCAACACTGTCACTCACCAACACTGTTACTCACTCACCAACACTGTCACTCACCAACACTGTCACTCACTCACCAACACTGTCACTCACCAACACTGTTACTCACCAACACCGTCACTCACCAACACTGTCACTCACCAACACTGTCACTCACCAACACTGTCACTCACTCACCAACACTGTCACTCACCAACACTGTCACTCACCAACACTGTTACTCACTCACCAACACTGTCACTCACCAACACTGTCACTCACTCACCAACACTGTCACTCACCAACACTGTCACTCACCAACACCGTCACTCACTCACCAACACTGTCACTCACTCACCAACACTGTCACTCACCAACACTGTCACTCACCAACACCGTCACTCACTCACCAACACTGTCACTCACCAACACTGTCACTCACTCACCAACACTGTCACTCACTCACCAACACTGTCACTCACCAACACTGTCACTCACCAACACCGTCACTCACTCACCAACACTGTCACTCACTCACCAACACTGTCACTCACCAACACTGTCACTCACCAACACTGTCACTCACTCACCAACACTGTCACTCACCAACACTGTCACTCACTCACCAACACTGTCACTCACTCACCAACACTGTCACTCACCAACACTGTCACTCACCAACACCGTCACTCACTCACCAACACTGTCACTCACCAACACTGTCACTCACCAACACCGTCACTCACTCACCAACACTGTCACTCACTCACCAACACTGTCACTCACCAACACTGTCACTCACCAACACTGTCACTCACTCACCAACACTGTCACTCACCAACACTGTCACTCACCAACACCGTCACTCACTCACCAACACTGTCACTCACCAACACTGTCACTCACTCACCAACACTGTCACTCACCAACACTGTCACTCACCAACACCGTCACTCACTCACCAACACCGTCACTCACCAACACTGTCACTCACCAACACCGTCACTCACTCACCAACACTGTCACTCACCAACACTGTCACTCACCAACACTGTCACTCACTCACCAACACTGTCACTCACCAACACTGTCACTCACCAACACTGTCACTCACCAACACTGTCACTCACCAACACCGTCACTCACCAACACTGTCACTCACTCACCAACACCGTCACTCACCAACACCGTCACTCACCAACACTGTCACTCACTCACCAACACCGTCACTCACCAACACCGTCACTCACCAACACTGTCACTCACCAACACTGTCACTCACCAACACCGTCACTCACCAACACTGTCACTCACCAACACCGTCACTCACCAACACCGTCACTCACCAACACTGTCACTCACCAACACTGTCACTCACCGGCGCTGTCCCTTCGAGCATCGGACCTCCGACCGCGTGCCGTGGCTGTTGCGTCTCTGCGCTGGTGGCGATTTGTCGCTTTTCCTTGCACATTCTGTGCTGTAGAGGATGCTGCTATTTTTATCATCCCCGAGTTACCCTACGCGTGTCCCCGTAGGCGAGCAGTCTTTTGATTGCGAGCACAGTGGCCTGAGACTTTTTTATATGTAAGCATCTAGCCGCACCGTGACACTACCACCCCCACCGTGACACTACCACCCCCCCCCCCCCCCCACTGTGACACTACCATCCCCGCTGTGACGCTGACACCCCACCGTTGCACTACCATCCACTGTGACACTGGTCACCGCGCCCCGTGCCACTTCGACTTCTGTAGCCTTCTGCCAATGACCGTGTCCTTGGCTCGATGTCTCTCCCCACGACCTCTGACCTTGAGGCCTCACTCAGGCCACGCTGCCACCCCTTCCCTCCTCGCCCTGGCCTCCACCTTAATATGTAGAGGTCCCCTGAACGTGGGCAATTGTTGGCGCCTGCTGCCGCCTTCACACTTTTCTCCCAGTTGGGATTCTTGGATACGTATCCCACTGAGAAGTATATGCCACTCATCTGGTGAGGGTGAGCAGTTGGGGTGAGCTGGATATCTACCCCGCCGCTCCCCCTCCTTCCTTGGGCATCACGGTGGCTATGAGATGTTGACTACCTCGCCTGGTATACAGGGGGTCGTGGGTTCGATCCCCACCCTGACGCCTGCTGCTGTATATTTGGAGTTTGCGTCTCTCATCATCATCACGGTGGCTAGGAGATCTTAACTACCTTGCCTGGTATACAGGAGGTCGTGGGTTCGATCACGACCCTGACGCCTGCTGCTGTATATTTGGAGTTTGCGTCTCTCATCATCATCACGGTGGCTAGGAGATGTTAACTACCTCGCCTGGTATACAGGAGGTTGTATGTTCGATCACGACCCTGACGCCTGCTGTATATTTGGAGTTTGCGACGTCTCTCTCCTAGCGGTTGTGGGGATGTTGGCTATCAACAAGTCAACTCCTATGACTAATTGGGCATGGGACGCAAGCGTAGGATTGATCACCCTGTCGCTGGCCGCCTTTGGGGAGGGTGTATAGTGAGAAAGGCGAAACACCCTAGGGACCAAAGGTTCACTACTGACGATGCGCTCCCCAAATTTCACCAGGCTCACTGTTCATGAACTCTTGGAAGTGCTTGTACAAAGGATAGTAGCATCTCATCCTGTGTTCTTGGAATCTTCCCTGCCTCCTCCGGGTTTTCCCTCCACATTTAGAAACGCGCAGTTTCAGTTTAAGAGTATTTGGCCGCTAGGAAACTCCACGTGACGATGAACAAGCCAACTTCGTTGAGCTATCATTTGTGTTGGCCAGGTCGAGTTCCGTAGCTCAGCGGGGCCTTACCTGGTAACATTGAAAAGCTTCGTTTATTTGTTTGTTCAGATTTGCAACAGAACTTGAAATCTGCGCCGTGCTCGGCCACGTTCGGCCACGTTCAACAAGCCTGGCGTGTGTCATTCAGACTCTGTCTTCTCGACAGACCTGTTCTCCACCTGAAGACGGCTGCTTGCATTGTGGCCGAAACGTCGTGAGAATTATTTTATCATGTTTGATTTTTGTTATTTTATTTTTTCCATTCTACGTGACTTTACCGAAAGAACCAAGAAGATAAACCTGGAAGCCGCCCAGAGTCGCGCCAACTCAGGCGGCAGGCAGGCAGTGCCCGCGAGGGAGTTGAGCTCCCAGCTTCTCCCGGCGCTTCCAAGTCTCTCTCCCTACCCCTCCGTCCGTCCGTCCATCTCAACCAACGACACCGCCACGTCACAAGCCGTCGCCGTCACCGCGATTCACATTTCTCACCCCCCCCCCCTCCGCCCCCCCCAACGGCAGAAACTGCACCCTGGAGCGCCTGTCGGGGGAGGCCGCGCGGCTGCGCGACCGCGAGCGCCA
Source organism: Lampetra planeri (assembly GCF_965212315.1). Taxonomy (NCBI): domain Eukaryota; kingdom Metazoa; phylum Chordata; class Hyperoartia; order Petromyzontiformes; family Petromyzontidae; genus Lampetra; species Lampetra planeri. The sequence goes on from NC_136170.1 coordinate 1,911,441, forward strand.
GGAGGCCGACTCATTGGCCGCGCGACGCACGGCGCTCTCCCGCGCCGAGGAGCTGGCGCGCTCGCACGCGAGGGACGCGCGCGAGGGCGAGCGGGCCCGGCTGCGCGCGGCCGCCGAGCGGCAGCGGGCCCACGACGGGCAGCGGGCCGCCGCCACCGAAGCGGCCGAGAGGAAGGAGGGCCGTCGGCAGGCGAGTTCATCTTCTTGGTTCTTTCGGTAAAGTCGCGTAGAAGGGAAGTAATAAAATAATAAGAATAAAACGCAATAAAATAATTCTCACAACGTTTCGGCCACAACGCAAGCAGCCGTCTTCAGGTGGAGAACAGGTCTGTCGAGAAGGCAGAGTCTGAATGGCACGCCCCAGGCTTGGAGCGACTATTTATGCTTGGATGGAGGGGCGAAGAGCGAGTTTATGCCGCCGTGGCGAACGGCGTCGACTGGGTGGGTGGCGGGAGGGGGCCATCGGCGCGCCGTGTCTTGCCCGGGGCCGCTCGACCGCCACGCCGCGCTTGCGAACCTCCGCCCGCCCCGAGTTCGATTCCCGCTCGCGGGCCAACGCCGTTTGACGAATATCTGAACCGGTTCCCCGGGGGCCTCCCGTAATGTCGACTCGTCTTCAAACGAGTGCACTGGTGCGGTGTGTAAACATCGCCACTGGGGAGACAAAGGCGGCAGGGCGTGGTGCTGGCCACCCACCCCTTCGTATGCCGTGCCGGCCTTCATAGGCGCTACTCGCTAACAGCACTTGCCCCTACAGTCTGTTAAGGCTACACGGGAGATCTTTGTCCGCGTGCGTGCACGCAGGAGGCGCAGGAGCAGCGTGTGCAGGAGCACAACCGGCGCATCGCCGAATCCCTGCGCGCGTCCGACGAACGCCTCCTCCGCCGGGACACGGCGCGGCGAGTCCAGATCTCCGCCCGCGACGGACGCTCGCCTCCCGCCTCCGTGTAGCCCGGCTCTCCATCCACTCACCCCCTCCCGACTCCAAGTGACCCAGATCTCCACCCGCTCCCCTCCCGAGAGACCCAGATCTCCACCCGCTCCCCTCCCGACCCCGAGAGACCCAGATCTCCACCCGCTCCCCTCCCAGCTCCGAGTGTCCCAGATCTCCTCCCGTTCCCCTCCTGACCTCGAGTGTCCCAGATCTCCACCTGCTCCCCTCCTGACCTCGAGTGTCCCAGATCTCCTCCCACTCCCCTCCCGACCTCGAGTGTCCCAGATCTCCACCGCTCCCCTCCCGACTCTGACTGTCCCAGATCTCCACCGCTCCCCTCCCGACTCCGAGTGTCTCAGATCTCCTCCTGCTCCCCTCCCGAGTGTCACAGATCTCCTCCCGCTTTCCTCCCGAGCCCGAGTGTCCAGATCTCCTCCCGCTCCCCTCCCGACCCCGAGGGTCCCAGATCTCCGCCGAACCCAGATCTCCGCCCGCGACAGCTGCTCCCTCCCACCTCCGTGTATCCCAGCTCGCACACACACACACACACGTACACGCACGCGCGTGTACGTGTGTGTGTGTGTCGCCGGTGTGCGCGTCGGTTGGGGACCTGTGGGATTACAGCTGGGGTAGTAGCCCCGCTCCCCCTCCCCCCCACCCCCCCCCTCCCCCCCTGCACCCCCGCCCCCCCGCGGCTTTAACCTGGGGGTTGCCACCTGTCCTGGTTTTCCCAGGGATGGAAGCGGCCGTCTCGGGAAATCTCTCAGCGGCGCTCTTCCCGGGCAACATTGAAAGTCCCGGTGTTTCGTCGGTGGGGTAATAGCGTACGCGTGTTGAACTTCTTTCGCACCGTACGTAGCCAAGGGCGCTTAATCGGAGGTGCCGGGGGAAGGTTAACGAACTAAACAATGTTTGTTGAACTTCTTTCACGCCGTACGTAGCCAACGGCGCTGATCGGAGGTGCCGGGGGAACGATGATAAACGAAATGCAAAAAAGGAGTTGACAAAAATAATGAGTTTTCAATTTACTAAATAATACTCGCTTACGATTATTCATGGCTCGGTGTGGGGGAAGGATCAGTCCATGAGGTATTTGAGTCATTTGAGGCTTTCACGAAGGCGCTGTGATTCACGGCCATGGTCTGCAGTCGTTTTTTACGGAAGGAAGGGGGCGATGATTGCCACGTTTATATTTCCCAATTGAGGAATTTCCAAATTACTTTCTCAGACGTGGATCACGGCACGCAAAGGCCTCCTCCCATGTGGAATAGACGTCACGGCATCATGGCAGGAATACGTATTCGCTCGTCAATTTTTTCTATTTTACCAGGCAAGGCCCCAATGAGCAATGCAGCTTCTTTTTTTAGAAGTGACCCGGCCGCAAATGAAAGCTCAGCGGAGTGGCTTATCGCGTGGAAATTCATAGCAGCGGCCAACTTCCCCGAAACGCGTGGGTTGCCCATTCTAAACGCGGAGGGGCAAACCGGAGTGGCCCGGAGAAAAAGCCACGCGACCGCTGGGCTCGGGATCAAACCCGCGACCTCCTGCATACCAGGCGAGGGAGATGACATCTCGCCTTGGCTGCACCGTCAAACATTGATCCTCCTCCTCCTCTCCTGCCGACGATTTGTTCTGGTTTCCTTGCGGCCCGAGAGGTGTCAACCCTACTCCAGCCCCACGTGGCCTGGCACCAGGATTGTCGCGCGTCCATGACTTGCGGCGAGTACCGCGGCCCGGATTCCCCGCGCCGCGTGGCGACAATTTAAGTCGCGCAAAGTCGGGCCTATGCGAGGGCCCGGGTTGGCCTACGCACGGCTCGTGGGCCATCACTGGCCCGCGTCTTCATTTCACGCGGCCCACGGCCATCATGGGCGCGTCGCATTGGCGCGCGGCAAACGGCGAGGAGCCCCCGTTATTTCTCGCGTGAAAATTGTATGATAATAATGGTGGTGGTGGTGGTGGTGATGATGATGCGTTTTTTCTTGACTGCGTGTAATATTTCACGGGCGTAAGGGGCCCGGCGGCCCTCACACCAACTCCCCATCTTCTCTCTGTCGCCTGGCTCATAAAGGCTCATAAAGCCAGGCGACAGAGGAGATGGGGGCCTGAAATACGCGTCTTAAAAGTCGGTGTGGGTTTAACGCCGCCACTGCCGCTGCCGCAAATTTGCAGCGGCAGTGGGGGTCAAAGGGCGTCCGTTAACGCGTGGCCTGTGAAAGATACTTGAAAAATCGTATTACTGCCCCTCGGCAAGACAAGAAGGTGTCCCCAGCAGCCTGCCGCTTAACTTGGTATTGCTGGCGTCAGTGCTGCATTGAAAGGCACAGAAAAAAACTCCTTTAAAAAAGTTGTTTTTAAAAACAACGGTTTTAATCACGACTGACGCGCCTGAGACACGTGGCGCCTGGTTCTTGGGCGAGGTGATTGGAGAGTTTTGGGACCGCAGCGTTTTTGACCTACACACAAATATATATATATCAATAATAAGGCGTCCATACAAAATGTAAATTGCTTTAAAGTAGCAAATTAATTGATTCATCTTCTTGGATCTTTCGGTAAAGTCACGTAGAAGGTAAATAATAAAATAATAAAAAATTAAACAATCAAATAAAATTCTCACGACGTTTCGGCCACAACACAAGCAGCCGTCCTCAGGTGAAGAACAGAGTTGTCTGAAAAAAACAGCATCGTAATGAACACCGCTAAGCTTAGCAGCGTATATTTAAGCTGGGTGGGAGGAGCAGAGTGCCTTGACAAAGGAGTTTACATATCAACGGTGGAATTTAACATATTGACGCTAAAAAACTGCAACTACCCTACTTCCATACAATAAACCGATGTGAAAAAACTAAATATAAAATACATAAATATAATAATTATTTTTTTACCCTTCTATCTGGCAACAAAACTGACACCTTTTTTACAAGGAGTCATGTTTGCATAGACCACAATACCTGCAGTCATAATGCAAACAAAAGACATAACTCTGATAATGTATGCACTGTCCTTGAAGTTGATTGGTCCACACCCGAGACAGCTATCCTTAGAGCCTAGTCTCAATATAATCAATATTATTGATTAATTGATGCCGATTTTGATACATGCACGCATTGTCACCGGATCTGAGTACGTGTGCATAATTTTGAATTGATTTTGACAACAGGAAGTAGACGAAACTTTTGATTACAAGTTAAGTTAACCCGTTGAAAAAGGTGGTGATGATGATGGTGACGACGATGAGTTTGATGACTTCTCTACCTTAAGGACGCTGTAACAGACGACACGAGAGAGAGAGAGGGGTAATAACGGGTGCATCGCTATCGTCGTCTCTGGCAAGACTCTGGTGTCGGGAACGAGTCCAAAGTCCAGTGTTGACTCGAGGCTGCAGCGCCAGCAACGCAGAAAGCAAAACCTGGGGCGCCACACGGGCGAGATGTTGACTACCTCGCCTGGTACACAGGAGGTCGTGGGTTTGATCCCGACCCTGACGCCTGCTGCTGTGTATTTGGAGTTTGCGTCTCTCATCATCATCACGGTGGCTAGGAGATGTTAACTACCTCGCCTGGTATACATAAGGTCGTGGGTTCGATCCCCCCCCTGCTGCTGTATATTTGGAGTTTGCATGATTTTTCTCCCCGTGGTTGCGTTGATTTTTTTTCTCCGGGCCATCCAGTTCCTCCCCGCCGCATTCAGAAACACACGTTGAACAGTATTTGGCCGCTCTAGGTTTCCACGTGATGATGATAAGCCACTTCGTCGAGCCATCAGTGTGTGGTGCCAGGTCATTTCTGCAACATAAAAAAATTGTTTTTATTTTTCTTCTTGGTTCTTTCGGTAAAGTCACGTAGAAGGGAAGTAATAAAATAAAATAAAAATAAAATAAACATAATAACATAATTTTATTATGTTTTATTTTTATTATTTTATTACTTCCCTTCTACGTGACTTTACCGAAAGAACCAAGAAGATGAATCCCTGCAGTCACGAAAGCTTTAAATCGAAGTTTTTATTTTATTTATAGCTTTCGTGACTGCAGGGATTCATATTCTTGGTTCTTTCGGTAAAGTCACGCAGAATATAAATAATATTGTTTAATATTTATATTATTTTATTATATCCCTCCTACGTGACTTTACCGAAAGAACCAAAGAATACAACAAAAAGAGCTTCACAGAGCTCGGTAAGCCCTCGCCCGGTAGCGTAAAAAAAATAAAAATCGTTTCGCTTATTTGGCACAACTTCTCGTGGCCCGTGCCCAGATTCACCGAGCGCATCCGATGACACCGATCACATGCTGAAGGCGTGGGGGTCATGAGGAAGAAAGGGGGGCTCCCCCTCCCCCGATCGGTGATAAAACAGAGAAGGCAGGCACGACTGTGGAAACGTGCTTCCAAATTTAGTCGGCTGTTGCAAGCCAGCGCAGCGGGGGAGACGATATCTCGCACTTAATCCGCGGCGTGATTTGACGTCAGGCTCCGTATTAATATCTCGTGCATCTGATGCTGACAATTAATATATCGCGTGGCTCCGTGAATCGAATCCTGCCCACTGCCTCCTGCCCCCACCAACCCCCCCCCCCACCACACTTTCTTGGCAGAGCAGAGAAGAACCAGTTGAACACGTAGGCTTTCGCGACCAATATTATTCATCTTCTTGGTTCTTTCGGTAAAATCACGTAGAAGGGAAATAATAAAATAATAAAAATAAAACATAATAAAATAATTCTCACGTGAATATTATTTTGTGAGGTTCAGGGCCTACCTTGGCTCCTCCCACCCTCAACCAGTATATATACAAATACTGTTTCTTGGAATTTCTCTCACTTGATACAGCTATCGTGCTGTGACGGTTCCACCTGAAGACGGAAGCTTGTGTTGCCTCCGAAACGTCGTGATTTTTTTTTTATTTTACTTTTATTAATTACGTGACTTTACCGAAAAAACCTAAGAATATGAATCCTTGCAGTCACGAAAGCTTCAAATCTAGAATTAGTAAGGGGTTTGTCACGTAAACAAAACGTGGCCAAAACGTTACTCGTAGAGCACTAACCGGCTGTGTGTTGGAGAGTCAAACCCACGACGCTCACAATCCGAGTACGACGTTTCACCAGTAATTACAACCGGCATCATCAGGCGGCAGACAGATTTGTGGAGAAATCCATCCCGTTTGGTTCTTAAATAGAAGGGTAGCTATGATGTATATACATTACAATGGACATCTCTTGCCGGTGTGTGGGTTTACTCTTCACCAACCACGCTGGTGCACTAGTAACGAATTGACCACGTGTTGTCCACGTGACAAACCTTACGAATTGTCCGCGTTGGGTGGTGGCGGATTTCACGACACACATTTACATTTACGCGATCTAACCGCCCCCCCCCCCCCAAAAAAAAAAAAAAACTGCATTATGGATGATATTGATCGCGAAAGTCTCCTACGTGTTAAACGTTGCCACTGGGCAGGATTTTTTTTTTTTCACCTTGAGCACCCACCCTCGTGGCCCACGAATGTTCCGTGGCCAGCCGGCAGGCTGTCCCGACCGCCCAGCGGCTACAGCTGGGCCTGCCTGGCTCGCCGTGATGGGTCGATTCAGTTTATTGTGAAGTGCCCTGGGAGCTAAAAGAGGCCTCCTTTAAGTCGGGTTTCATAAATTAGAAAAAAAACACGCACGCACGCGCAACACCGTTTTCCGTGACGGACGTAACAGAGAAAAGGTAAACGATGAATACAAATGAATGAATTAGAGAATGAAGTTAGGAAATTATGTAATTTCAAATCTAAAATAAATATTTTAAAAGTTTTGAGTTAAGGAATTAGAAAAGTGCAACATTAGTCGTAAAAAGTGCCGTTGGTAAAGCACACGGTTTACCAAGAAACACTAAATTAAAATCTGTAATAATAAAACAAGTATAAGTGATGATGATGATGATAATTAACAATTCACATGTCAATGCTCTTGATGTTCGTGCTAACGATGCACCACACGTGTATTCCTGCTCTTGTCACCTGTGCGAAAGGGGGCTTTGGCATAGGTGGGACAAAGTCATTGTTATGCAAGTCCAAGTCGAGTCGCAAGTCATCAAATTCATGACTCGAGTCTGACTCGAGTCCAAGTCACATGACTCGAGTCCACATCTCATAGGTGGGACAAAGTCATTGTTATGCAAGTCCAAGTCGAGTCGCAAGTCATCAAATTCATGACTCGAGTCTGACTCGAGTCCAAGTCACATGACTCGAGTCCACATCTCATAGGTGGGACAAAGTCATTGTTATGCAAGTCCAAGTCGAGTCGCAAGTCATCAAATTCATGACTCGAGTCTGACTCGAGTCCAAGTCACATGACTCGAGTCCACATCTCATAGGTGGGACAAAGTCATTGTTATGCAAGTCCAAGTCGAGTCGCAAGTCATCAAATTCATGACTCGAGTCTGACTCGAGTCCAAGTCACATGACTCGAGTCCACATCTCATAGGTGGGACAAAGTCATTGTTATGCAAGTCCAAGTCGAGTCGCAAGTCATCAAATTCATGACTCGAGTCTGACTCGAGTCCAAGTCACATGACTCGAGTCCACATCTCATAGGTGGGACAAAGTCATTGTTATGCAAGTCCAAGTCGAGTCGCAAGTCATCAAATTCATGACTCGAGTCTGACTCGAGTCCAAGTCACATGACTCGAGTCCACACCTCTGGGCTTTGGTCTTTCTTGACAAAATAAACTAAACTTCTGCTGGGCAGTAGTTTGGCTCGCGAATATAAAAAGAACCGAGATTTGCCTGTGATGTTATGCTGTTGAAAAAAAAAAGTTTCGAATAACTTTTTTGATTTTGGTTTTCGTTTAAAAAGTGTAGCACTTTAATTTAAATTATTGTTTGAAAGAGATAAAAAAAAAATACAAAGATACGGTACTCGCTTCTTTTTGGTTTTCATGCGTTTATATTTTCTGGAAGACAACCGATCTTAAGTAGCGCATTGAGCGTTTCGAAATCCGGCTGACGTCCTGAAGGATCATCTTCTTGGTTCTTTCGGTAAAGTCACGTAGAATGAAAAAAATAATAAAAATAAAACATAATAAATAATTCTCACGACGTTTCGGCCACAACGCAAGCAGCCGTCCTCAGGTGGAGATCAGGTCTGTCGAGAAGACAGAGTCTGACTTTACCGAAAGAACCAAGAAGATGAATCCCTGCAGTCACGAAAGCTTTAAAATCGAAAGTCCTGAAGGATGTTTCAACGGCGTCTGCGGAAAAACATCTTCACAGCTCATCGGCTTTTCTCCACGATAAATAAACATTCCGATTCTGTCTTGTGAATGTCATTTGACTTTGCCGCGTTCTCCAGATTGTAAGACACACTCCCCACCACCCCACCACCTCAATGGGTACCTGGCGCGGCGGTGTGTAAAAATCTCAACTGGGGGAGACAAAGGCGGCCGGGGGTGGTGTTGGTCCACACCACACACTCGTGTGCCGTGCCGGCCTTCACGAAGATGCTACTCGCGAACGGCACTCGCCCCAACAGTCGGTTGAGGCTATGCGGTGCAGGGGATCTTTATCTTTGTGAGACCAGAGTTTGTGTGAACCACATTGACACCGGCCACGCGGATTTTGGCGATTCGTCTAACTTACCGGAGCACCCTAAAGAGTCCCGGAGAACAACGGTAACTCCAAATGCACCAAAAGCCGATCGATGTTTTGTTGTTGTTGCTACAAAGATAAAATAATAAATTAAATAATAGCATACTACGACGTTTCGATTGCAACACAAGCAATCATCATCAGGTATAAAAGAAATAGCAACAAAAATCTAACCAGAAAACTATAGACAGTAGTATGCTATTATTTAATTTATTATTTTATCTTTATACGTGACTTTACCGAAAGAACCAAAGAATAATTCCTGCAGTCACGAAAGCTCCAAAATTAAGATTGTTGTTGCTACAGTTCTAAAGTGTCCGGCTCAGCGATCAAACTTGCAGCTCTACCCGTCAATAACACTGGTCAACAACAACAAAAAAACATTTTTTTCTGGCCTGGACTTTTGCAGCTGTTCTAGACTAATTTCAGGGTGCTGATTCCAAATCTGATCTCAGATTTGCTCTATCACATCTCATTTTATGCTATCGGCATACCCCATTTCCATTGATTTTACCAGAAAATAACTCTGTCACTTATGATTGCAAGTAGTTGCGAGTCAGTGACTGCTTTAGTGTTAAAATACGGTGCTGTATTTTTAGGATAGTGTGTTTATAATATCATTTTATGTAGATATCCACATTTATTTAATATTTTTCTTCCGCAGTTTTTATTGAAAATGCAATATTTGATATCTCAAAAACCTGATGTGATAGACAAACACTGATGCCAGATTTGGAATCAGCACCTTAAACCCGTTGGAATACCTTATGCCAGAAAAAAAAGTGTGTTGACCAGTGTTATGTGTTCCCTCGGATGATAAACGCTGCACGGCTTTGCGAGCGTTCTCGCGGTGAGTGTGATACATGTCCAGCTCATCCTAACCGGATGAGAAGCAGGCAGCAGAGTCCTCGCAACCTGAGCATGATCTCCCCCCCCCAACCCCTGGTCTCGGGGTCACCGTCACATTGAGTTTGAGCACCAACACTGACCGAACGACAACTGTGGACTGGTTTCGTCGTGCTTAGGACTCATCGGTGCAGTGTAGCTTACCGAGGCTCACAGTAAACGCGGCTTCGTAAAACCGCCGGTGGGGTTTAAATTTCGATTTAAAGCTTTCGTGACTGCAGGGATTCATCTTCTTGGTTCTTTCGGTAAAGTCACGTAGAAGGGAAGTAATAAAATAATTAAAATAAAACATTTATTTTATCATGTTTGATTTTTATAATAAAATAATTCTCACGACGTTTCGGCCACAACGCAAGCAGCCGTCCTCAGGTGAAGAATGAAACACCACCAAGCTTGGTGCGTATATTTAAGCTGGGTTGGAGGGGTGGAAGAAGAGCGCCTTGACAAAATAATTTGCATATCAAGAGGAATTTAACATATTTATGGGAAATGCGTAGGAGGAGTTTCAAAGTCATATTATGCCCGATCATTATGCAGGATTAGCAGCATCAAAGGGAGGGGATGGGGGTAGCATTAACATTCTTCGCCGGTGGGGTCTTTTTTTCCCTCCCCAAAAGTACTTTATTATTATTAATATTGAGCGAGACCATTCAGCTCCCACAGCACCGCGGGGGATATGAATTTGGGGGTTTAGACACCAGCACAAAGCACACGCGGCGGATTTCAGCGCAATGGAAACCCGTCTTAAACCGCACGTTTCAATAAATCGTTTCAATAAATCGTTTCAATAAATCGTTTCAATAAACTGTAACAAACCTTACTCTTTGGTTCTTTCGGTAAAGTCACGTAGATAAGAAATGAAGAGATCACGACGTTTCGATCGCGACACAAGCGACCGTCTTTACCGAAAGAACCAAAGAGTATGGATGCCTGCAGTCACGAAAGCTTCAAATCAACATCGCAACAAACCTCGCTCCCTTGGCCGACGCCTCTGCAGGATAAGGCAAAGGGAGGGAGGGCGAGTGCCTAAATGCCCTCACGGACGCTCTTGAGAAGCGATGCCCACTGGAGGAGCGGCACCGAAGGGGTTCAACGTTTGGTGGGGAACTCCATCCCTGCCGTTGAGTTCTTGCGCTAAAGATGCTCTAAAACGGGGGTTTGTTTCGTTGTTCTTGCATCATGCATGCGCTATGAAGAATGCCCCAAACATCACCTACGATATGATTTATTTTAAGGCCGCGGTGTTAATGACAAAGCTGTTAATTGGTTGTTTTGTTAAACGTGCACCACTGCCAATGCATCATGACACTGTGTAACCAACTTTTTATTTTTGTTTGTTCCTGGATAGTAAGTGTTATTTCCTAATTGCTTATGCCTGAAAAGAACGGCTTTTATTCCCCACAAACTTTGCTTTTGTGACCTGGACAGTGATATTTAGAAATTCTCCTATTTTCAATGAGAAAACTGGCGAATTTGTGTATTTTCGTTCACATAAAGTCAGAAAAAAACTACATATGAATCAAAATTAGCAAAGCGACGAATCCTAAATATACTAGAATCATCATCAAATAATCCATCTGCTTGAATAAATTATTTGTTGATGCTGCAGCATTGGCAGGCAATGCACAAGCACACTCGTCAACAACAAGTAGCCCTTAAAAAAGAACGTACATCATTATTAAACACAGTTGGCGAGGACTATTCTGCCTGCTTCTCATCCAGTGATGATGAGCGGGATATTGATCCCACTCACCCGGTTCGGATTATGGGATAGGTATCCCACTGAGAAGTATATCCCACTCATCCGGTTAGGGTGAGCGGTATATGTACCCCCCCCCCCCCGCTCCACCTCCTCCCTTGGGCATCACGGTGGCTATGAGACGTTAACTACCTCGCCTGGTATAGAGGAGATCGTGGGTTCGATCCCCGACCCTGACGCCTGCTGCTGTATATTTGGAGTTTGCGTGTCTCATCATCATCATCTACCTCGCCTGGTGTACAGGAGGTCGTGGGTTCGATCCCCGACCCTGACGCCTGCTGCTGTATATTTGGAGTTTGCGTCTCTCATCATCATCACGGTGGCTAGGAGATGTTAACTACCTCGCCTGGTATACAGGAGGTCGTGGGTTCGATCCCGACCCTGACGCCTGCTGCTGTATATTTGGAGTTTGCGTCTCTCATCATCATCACGGTGGCTAGGAGATGTTAACTACCTCGCCTGGTGTACAGGAGGTCGTGGGTTCGATCCCCGACCCTGACGCCTGCTGCTGTATATTTGGAGTTGCGTCTCTCATCATCATCACGGTGGCTAGGAGATGTTAACTACCTCGCCTGGTACACAGGAGGTCGTGGGTCCGATCCCCGACCCTGACGCCTGCTGCTGTATATTTGGAGTTTGCGTCTCTCATCATCATCACGGTGGCTATGAGATGTTAACTACCTCGCCTGGTATACAAGAGGTCGTGGGTTCGATCCCCGACCCTGACGCTTGCTGCTGTATATTTGGAGTTTGCGTGTCTCATCATCATCACGGTGGCTAGGAGATGTTAACTACATCGCCTGGTGTACAGGAGGTCGTGGGTTCGATCCCGACCCTGACGCCTGCTGCTGTATATTTTGAGTTTGCGTCTCTCATCATCATCACGGTGGCTTGGATATGTTAACTACCTCGCCTGGTCTGCAGGAGGCCGTGGGTTCGATCCCCGACCCTGACGCCTGCTGCTGTATATTTGGAGTTTGCGTCTCTCATCATCATCACGGTGGCTAGATGTTAACTACCTCGCCTGGTATACAGGAGGTCGTGGGTTCGATCCCCGACCCTGACGCTTGCTGCTGTATATTTGGAGCTTGCGGTGTCTCTCTCTCTCACTGTGGTCACGTGGATTTTTCTCCGGGTCCTCCGGTTTTTCCCTTCCACATTTAGAACCGACGTCACCACGCGTTTAAGAGGATTTTGTCCGCTGCCTTTAAATGCCACGCGATTTGCCACTTCGTCGGGCTACCATCCGTGTCCGGGTCGCTTCTCTGAAAGAGAGAGAGAGCGCGGCATATAGCTCGGTGGTTGGTGCCTTACCTGGCAACGTGAAATCTAGTTTTTGGTTTCTAGTCGAGCAAACACTCTCTCTCTCGGATGGAATGATTCAGCTGCGGCTCCACTCCGCGGACGCCTTCCAGACTTCGCCGTCAAAAAACCCGCGCCGACGTTTCGCTTGCAATGCTTTGAGCTTCGTCAGGGAGAGCTACACGAATTCCACTGACTCCCCCCCCCCCAGCCACCCCCAACCCCCCTGCATGTGGAAACCCTGATACATTCCACGCTATATTTTTGTAAGCAGGAGGCTCAGGGTTGCAAGAACACCCCTCTGGCTTCTGGTTCGTGCCAGTCGTCTTACTTTTCCTTGTGGCACTGGATGAACACGGTCATTGATGCCAGGGTTATTTTTAATGAACGCATGCCTGCCTACCTTCTCCGTCCCCCCCTCCCCTCCTCTCTCCCTCTCCCCTCTCTCTGTATCATGTTCGTTTCTGCCTGCGATGAGATCGGTGGTTGCGGGGACACACACACACACACACGAAGACACGGCTTGTAGACGACAGGGCGCTCGCGTGCCAAGGGGCTACACGGCCTTGTTTGCGAGAGAAGCGGAGAAGCGGCGTGTTGCCGTCTTTTTCGCGGATTTTTGTTTTCACAAGTGGAAGGGTGGTGGGTGGGTGGGGGGGGGACGAGGAATAAATAAGTGCACCCCCACCGAGCCTTTTTGAGAAACCCGAATGGATGTAAATGAGACGCTGGTACACGTGTGTGCTGTTGGACCGAACTCGGGGTGTTAAGTCAGCCGCTACCGTGTGAGTCTCAGTGTGCCCAGAGTGCTCTCGACGCTCTGATCGGGAGCAGACGGTGAGATTGCAGTCAACGCCTCCTTGCCGCCGTGCCTCGTTCATCATCGACACGTCTTTCAATTTCAATTTCGCGTCCCAAAATCAACTTGCGCGAGGCAGGAGAGTTCGTCGTCGGCCGTCGTCGCCGCCGCCGCCGCCGTTATCGATCCAGGATGGAATCGGCCGTCTCCGGATCTCATGGACATCGCCACCACCACCACCACCACCACCTCCCGCGCACCGCACAGGCCCTTTTCGTCGGCACGGCCCGCATGACCGGCCTCAAGGACCAGCGCGTCGCCGCCGCGTCCGCCCTCGCCGCCCCGTCCCCTGCGTCCAGCAGCAGCCACAGCAGCAGCGGCAGCAGCGGCGGCGACGACGACGACGGTGAAGACAAAAGGGACGACGGCAACGAGAAACGGAAGAGGCGGACGGGCGCAGGCAGGAGAAAGCAGAGGAAAGAAAGCCTGGAATCGACCGGGTCCACGGGCATTCGGGCGGAGGGGTCCGAATCTCTACCGCCCAAGGGTATCATCGGCGTTCTCGTCGAAGAGGACACGGAGGCGCTACTCGGCGACGCGGAGGCGTGCGGACGGGGGGCGGGAGAGGGACCGGGCGAGCAGCACGATGACGTGGAGCGAGTGGTGTTCAACGTGTCGGGGCTGCGCTTCGAGACGCAGCTGGGCACGCTGGCGCAGTTCCCCGACACGCTGCTGGGCGACGCGGAGCGGCGGTCGCACTACTACGACCCGCTGCGCAACGAGTACTTCTTCGATCGCAACCGGCCCAGCTTCGACGCCATCCTCTACTACTACCAGTCGGGCGGCAGGCTGCGGCGGCCGGCGAGCGTGCCCTTCGACATCTTCGCCGAGGAGATCAAGTTCTACGAGCTGGGCGACGAGGCAATGGTGCGCTACCGGGAGGACGAGGGCTACGCGAAGGAGGAGGAGAGGCCGATGCCGGCGAACGAGTTCCAGCGCCACGTGTGGCTCCTGTTCGAGTACCCCGAGAGTTCTGGCGCGGCGCGCGTCATCGCCATCGTGTCGGTGCTCGTCATCGTCGTCTCCATCATCATCTTCTGCGTCGAGACGCTGCCCATGTTCCGAGAGGAGAGGGAGAACGCCTCGCTCGCCGTGCCATTCGTCAACGGCACTGAGGCAGAGGACGAGGCCTCGGGCAGCTCGTTCGCGGACCCCTTCTTCATCATCGAGACCGTCTGCATCGTGTGGTTCAGCTTCGAGCTCACGGTGCGCTTTCTCGCAAGTCCCAGCAAGCCGGCCTTCTTCAAGGACATCATGAACATCATCGACATCGTGGCCATCATGCCCTACTTCATCACCCTGGGCACCGAGTTGGCGGAGCAGGAGGGCAACGGGCAGCAGACGATGTCGCTCGCGATCTTCAGGGTAGTCCGCCTCGTGCGCGTCTTCAGGATCTTCAAGCTGTCGCGACACTCCAAGGGGCTGCAGATCCTGGGCCAGACCCTGAGCGCCTCCATGCGCGAGCTCGGCCTCCTCATCTTCTTCCTCTTCATCGGCGTCATCCTCTTCTCGAGCGCCGTCTACTTCGCCGAGTCGGACGAGTCCGAAACGGATTTCACGAGCATCCCGCACGCGTTCTGGTGGGCCGTCGTCACGATGACCACGGTGGGCTACGGCGACATGTGGCCCAAGACCGTCGGGGGGAAGATCGTGGGCTCGCTGTGCGCCATCGCGGGCGTGCTCACCATCGCGCTGCCCGTGCCCGTGATCGTCTCCAACTTCAACTACTTCTACCACCGCGAGATGGACAGCGAGGACCAGGCTCAGTACTCGCACGTGTCCAGCCTCAACACCAATGACGACGGAGGAGGTGGAGGAGGAGGAGGAGGCGATGAAGAAGTTCTCAAGCAAATGTCCACGGAGGTCAACCCGCAGAGCGGCAGGGGCGACGGGGCTGACGTGGTGGCAATCCTCAAGGAGGTGGATTCTGGACAAGTCCCCAATAACCTTTCTGAGCGGACGGGGCTAGGACTCATTGCCTAGTGCCCGCCAAGTCACATCATCGGCGCAGAGGAGGTTTCGCACGTGCGGCAGACGGCGCCGACGATGTGCTCGGCGCGTAAAAATAGACTCGAGCGAGACTGTGGACACGAAGATGCAGCGCCATGCGAGAAGTCATCTGTAATGAGCAAAGGGCGATCATGGAAAACGTTAGTTCCGAGTTAAAACTGCAAAGCCAGGAGGCACAAAAGAAGCTGCTATAATCGTGGATTATTGTATTATTCGCAGTTCGATCAACCAAACCAATGGTATTCACATACATCCTACTCACAGTTCTTATGGCTCTAATGAGTCCAAATTTGTCAATATTTTAGATCTGAATTTTTTTTTCTATATAAGCATGCAAGCTTGTGCTCACAGACATTTTTTTCAGATTTTTTTTATTTGTACCCGCTAACGACTTGGGTTCACAATGAAGATATATCCTTGAGAACTACGTGGGCAGGTTTCTTAGGGCTGCTATGCATGTATCAACAGTTTTTAAATTAAGCTGACAACGAAAATTTGAGCACAATCGTGAACTTAAACGACTCGCTGGCGGTAATGCAGATGGAGCGCGCCAAAAGGATTGACGGTCGACTTAAAAGACCCGCATGATCGCTCATCGAATGAAACGCAAAGGAAACAACAGCAAGAATCGGAGGTATAATTCCCATTCCGTGCATCAAGCTGTGAGTAAATCAACGAGTCGGGAGCACTGAGACGCTGTCTTGAGCTGAGAAATACATTTCCTGAACGGTGGCATCAACAGAACGACGCGCGGGGGGGATATTTGATGATAATAATTTCAGATGTTTGGGCTGAAGATGCTTTGCACGTGCGTGGGTGGCGGCAGTGTGTTCAGATATCCACCGATTCCTCAGCTCCTCGGTGTTTGATGTTGGACAGCTATTGCGGCAAGTGCCACGGCGGGGGAATCGGCAGTCTTTGTGCGTGTGTGTTGAACTTCTTTCGCACCGTACGTAGCCAACCATGATAATTAGAGGTGCGGGGGAAGGACAACAAACGAGATTTAAAAGAGAATATCTCCCGGTGGCTGCCTAACATCGGAAGAGCATTGCAGATGGACGCAGAAGCGCATCTGAAAGCGCCGTGCCAAGCGGTGACCGTCTTTTATCGATGGCTCAGCCAAAGGCCGCTCGCTGCTGCGAGGATGACTTGAGTTCGCGTGATTACTGCTCATGTGGACAAGGCGAGGCCTCCATTACTGACACTGTTCAGATTCATTACCTTCTTCTTTTGTACAAAATGCCCGTTTTGTTCGTAGAATGCAATAGCCCAAGATAGCAATTGCCCAAGCGAGGAAGTGGTAACGCATTGGGCACGTTTCGTTTACGTTACAAACCTAATTGGCTGTGTCGGGTGGTGGCGGATTAACGACACATTTCTATTCACGCGATCTCGCCCAAAGAGAAACGTTTTGTCGTGGACAGCCACTCGTACAGCCATTTGTGTCAATCCGCTGCTGAGCGACGGCCTGGCCATGCCACGTGGATCATGGGGATTAATTGACCAACGATTTGTCCACGTGGTATGCGTGGAGGGCACTTGGGAGGGATGTGGGCACGTGGGGGTGGCCGATATTTGCTCCTCGAGAGTAACCCAAGCTGAGCATGTTTGCTGCTATGAGGCCGGCCCCTATCATCCACTCATCTTCATCACATTATGCCGCCCACCCCCCCTCCCTTCCTTAACCTCCTTACGTTCCTGTCTTAAAGCCTCAAACTTCTTCTCCACCGTCCATTCCTCCACCTCTTCCTTCCCCCCTCCACTGTTCCCCTACCCTCACCCCTATTGAACCTCTCCATCTTGATCACCCGTTTCTCGTCCGCTGCACGTCCCTGCCATCGAAATTGTGTATTTGTATATACCGTCTGTGTTAAATTATGTTAAGCGCCTTCAAGGCGCTCTATAAATAAAGCACAAGATCATCACCACCGTGATCGGATATGCAGTATTGTATTGCCGTACGCAAGGATAGAATCGAATCGTCGTGAGAAACGCGTGAGGTTACAGATGGCCCCGCCGCGTTATAGAAGGATGAGGCCCCAACCTGCAAGTTGAGGCCTGCGCCTCATGGCATACCTGCTGGGCAGTGCGAACAAGAAGTAATATTAAAAACAACTTTTTAAAAAACACGCTTTAATGAAATGTACCGTACGAGTAATGGAAGAACTCCACGACTCCAGGAAGTGGCCCCGAAGCTTGCCATAACGTAAGGGACTGTGGTGATTTACAGCCAACGTCAGTTGAGTGTGGACAATTAGAGCCAAGCCGAAACATAACATAAAAAAGATTGTTTAAAAATATTTAATTTTGAATGATAGAATATAGTATTGTCATCAGTATGACATAAGTATACCAAGTTTGCAGTCGATACCACATTGGGAAGTGGGTTAAAATTGAATAACAAGATTTGAGGATAAAACAACAACAGACAGTGAGTTAATAGAAAGCGTGCAATAAAACATAACATATAAAAAAAATGGTTAAAAAATTGATTTTTTATTTTTTTCATTATATAATATAGTATTGTCATCAGTATGACAAAAGTATGCCAAGTTTGCAGTCGATACCACATTGGGAAGCGGGTTAAAATTGAGTTACAAGATTTGAGGATACAACAACGACAACAACAGACAGAGTGAGTTAATAGAAAGCGTGTAATAATAAAAAGAGTTCACCACGTGACAGCAAGATGATGCCTCCTGCAAGGGGGTTAGGCCGCCTAGCTCACGGCAGATCTGCGAGCAGTGCCAATGAAAAGAGTCCAACGCAGAAGGATGTTAGGCCGTCACCTCATTGACGACAGATCTTTGGGTAGTGCCAACACAAAACGCCCAGCGCGTTCCACTGCGTTGTAGCAGGAGGCCTCTTCCTGTCCGGTTAAGCCCGCGCCTCGCGACACACCTGAGGACAGTGCCGACACACAGTCGACCGCCGTTATAGCAGCAGCAGGCCTCCTCCTACGAGGTCAGGCCGCCACCCTCAACGACATTACTGCGGGAAGTGCCACCACAACAAGTCCACCACGCACCACCGCCTTATAGCAGGAGGTCTCTTGCTGGGTTAGGATGCCGTCTCATTGACTCCAGACCTGAGGGCAGTGGCAACACAGAGTGTCCATCGCGTTATAGCAGGTGGAGGAGAAGGCCTACTCCTACAATATGAGGCCGTCGCCTCACGGACAGGCCTTAGGGCAGTGCCAACTCAGAGTGTCCACCACGTTATAGATGGAGGAGGTCTACTCCTACAAGATGAGGCCATTGACGGCCTTCTGGAAATGCCTAAGGGCAGTGCCAACTCAGATTGTCCACCACGTTAT
Source organism: Lampetra planeri (assembly GCF_965212315.1). Taxonomy (NCBI): domain Eukaryota; kingdom Metazoa; phylum Chordata; class Hyperoartia; order Petromyzontiformes; family Petromyzontidae; genus Lampetra; species Lampetra planeri. The sequence continues at coordinate 1,930,162 of NC_136170.1, forward strand.
AGATGGAGGTCTACTCCTACAAGATGAGGCCATTGACGGCCTTCTGGACAGGCCTGAGGGCAGTGCCAACTCAGAGTGTCCACCGCCTTATAGATGGAGGAGTAGGCCTACTCCTACAAGATGAGGCCGTCGCCTCACGGACATGCTTGAGGGCAGTGCCAACACAGATTGTCCGCCGCCTTGTAGCAGGAGGCCTATTCATGCAAGGCGTAGGCTGTCGCCTCAAGGACAGGCCTGAGGGCAGTGCCAACTCAGAGTCCAAACCACCTTGTAACAAGAGGCCTAATCATGCAAGGCGTAGGCTGTCGCCTCAAGGACAGGCCTGATGAACCGGCCATTGGGGCCCCGCTCTCCGCCCGGACAGAGAGGGAAGAGGCCCGGGCGAGCAAAACGAAGTCGCCCTCCATTGTCGAGGAGTGATTTTGACCCTTTGGCTCTGAATTAATATCGCGGGGCTGGATGGGTGGTGGTGGGTGGGATGCTTGTGCATGTGCTTTAGTGTGTTGTTGTTGTTGTTGTTTTACTGGGCCATTGAAGGAGTGAGCCACTTCCACCTCGTGTGGTCTGCCTCTCCTGCTGTCTGGTCACGCATGCGCTTGTCACTTTGCGATACTTATGTGAACACAATATTCAGTGCTGGTGGTGGTGCTGCTGCTGTGTGTGTGTATGTTGAAGTTCTTTCGCACCGCCGTACGTAGTCCAACCATCGAAACTCGGAGGTGCGGGCGAAGGGCATCAAACTGAAAGCAAAAAAAAAAGGCAGTCGTCAAGAAATTAATTCTAGATTTGAAGCTTTCGTCACTGCAAATTAATAAAAGTAATAATAGAAATAAAATAAAATAATCAATCACAACTTTGATTTATTGATTTAGTGATTTATAATTTTATTTTATTTATATTATTACTTACTTTAATTTAAATTTTATTTTTTACCTACGTGACTTTACCGAAAAAAACACCTAAGAGTATGTCAAGAAATTAGTTTGTCAATCTTGGACTGCAGTGATTCTTGGCCTGGGGTGCATCACGCACCCACTGGGGATGCCAGATGCCCTTTCTGGGAATGCGAGACGTGGCCAAATTTTATTTTATTTAGAAGGTAAATCATCGAAAACATAAATTAAGCACGGGGCAACGTAAGGAGCAACTTAAGTTCGTTTCATCAAACCCGCTGTGCAGCTATTACCATTGTCGCATCTTATTCTTGGTTATTTCGGTAAAGTCACGTAGAAGGAAAATAATAAAATAATATAAAAAATATTAATTCTCACGACGTTTCGACTGCAACACAAGCAATCATCATCAGTCGAAACATCGTGAGAATTTTTATTGTTTTATATTAATATTATTTTATTATTTCCCTTCTACGTGACTTTACCGAAAGAACCAAGAATATGAATCCCTGCAGTCACGAAAGCTTTAAATCAAAATTTAAATTGTCGCATCTGTTTTAACGACTGACAAACCATTGGGGTGCAATGCTGCAGTGAAGGGTCTAGAACCACTGATCGAGATGATCTAAAATTGCACAGCTCCAAGTGGCTTCCTGGTATCGGAAGGGAAGAGAGCGTTCCAGACGGCCGCGGAAGCAATGCGTCCTGAAAGCGCCGCTCGTCGATGCAGTTGGCCCACCGCCGTCTTTGCTGCGTTGGCAGTGACACAGCTAACAATGTGATAATTGGTTTTTTACCCTTCTATCTGGCAACAAAACTGACACCTTTTGTTGCCAGATAGAAGGGTAAAAAACCAATTATCATATTTTTACTGGCAAATGAGGTTCCCATAGTAGAGCTAACAATGTGTCAGCACCTTCGTCAATAGTAACACTGTGTGTGTGGCTTTAACATGGGGGGGAATGTATATCAAATCGACGACGTATTTGAGTCAATGGCCATTTCTTCAGAGCTCACAAAAATGGGACATTGCCCGAAACGTTGCCCGCTATACACGTTACCACGCGGCACTGCATATTGCTATTGACGAATGCGCTGAGTTTTGTCCGTTAATTTTACTTTGCTGGGATGCCCACACTACTGCTGCTACCACCACTTCCGTTGTGCGGGCTTCCGCGACCCTCGCAAACAAACAGACTGAACCCAACGACCACCACTCTCAGTGTGGGTTCGCCTCGACATCATCTCAGAGTCCACACACCTGCATTGTTTGTTGTTGCTGTAATCCAATTGAATGGACACAAGGGTTTTTTTGGGGGGGGGGGGGGAGCTGCAGGAAGAGAGAAAAAAATAAAATAACGGAGACCCTGCCAAAGAGTAACCCTGCAACTTCAAGATCTTGAGTGGCTTACTTGTGAGCCAAACTGGCATTGAGTTTTGACGCGAGGTGCAAAGTTGGGTCGGTTCGCGACTGCGATGGACTTTCGGGTTGAATTCAACTTTACGACCAATGATGATGCCGATGGTGATGATGATGATAACAATGATGATGATGATAACAGCAGCAATTGTTGCGAATGGACAAAGCCGGACCGGATATATAGAAAGACGACTTGAAGACTCGGCTGGCTGTCCCCTTCCAAAGGGAATTCTGGCCACTCAAAGAGGCCAGACGAAAAAAAAATGGTCGGCGCGAACGCACATCATTCCTCTTGATATGCATATTCTTTTTTCAAGGCTCCCCCTTTCTTCCCCCCTTCCAACCCAGCGTATAGACACGCTCCAAGCACGTGTGCTGTTTCATTCAGACGCTGTCGCCTCGACAGACCTGGTTTTCACCTGAGGACGGCTGCTTGCGTTGTGGCCGAAACGTCGTGAGAATTGTTTTATTATGTTTTATTATTATTTTTATTATTTTATTACTTCCCTTCTACGTGACTTTACCGAAAGAACCAAGAAGATAACGCACATCACTCGCTCGCTCGCTCTCTCGCTCTCAAAGTGCACTCGCGCGGACAAACGACACGAACGAAAAATAAAAAACCCACAAAAACCTCAACGCAATTCACCGGCGACACTGCGTCTGAAGTGTCGCACGAAGACAAGTCTACAGTGGGCGACGTTTCAGGCAATGGCCCTCCTCTCTTCATAGCAAATGAGTAGAGAGGTCAGAGAGAGAGAGAGAGGTCACACGGGCAAGGCCGTGACCCCCCACCCCTCCCCTCGGAATGTGCAAAGGAACGTGGTCTCGAGCTACCGAGCTTGTGCCTCGTTTGCCTGTTCTGAAGAGAACGCCGTGAATTCCCACGAATCTTCCACGGATGTACCGTTATTTATTACGCGCTCAGCTGTTGCTGGGGCTGGGAGTTGATCGAGGGTCGTTGGAGGGAGCTGTTCGGATAGGGGGTCGTTGGAATGCACTGGCTTCCAAGCCCCTGGTCGTCTCATGGCCTGCGTGCAAAAGGTGAGTTCACCTTCGCACACACACACACACACACGCCCGCGCCCACGCACACACACGCGCGCACACACACACACACGCGTGCACACACACACACGCGTGCACACACGCACACGCGCACACACACACACGCGCGCGCACACACGCGCGCACACACACACACGCGCACACACGCACACACACGCGCGCACGTGTACGGGGCCATTCTTCAAGTTCACACATACGAGGGCATTCACGTTCACACACATGGGAAGGGGGGGGCATTCGTTACGTTCACACACACGGGGGCATTTACACGGCCCAGCGTCGTTAGTGCGTTCGCCACTCGTTGCAAAGGTCCGTGGTTCGCACCACGCGGCCGCCCTGGTTAATACTGCGGTGTTATAATATCCGTGAGAAATATATACAATGTCACTTATATGCACGACGCGCCATGTGCACCACGGTGGATGTTCCAGACCCAGTGATGGTCTTCCAAAAGAGAGAGAGGGGTCATGTGTGCTGGCATCACGAATTTTTCCATTTAAAATGTAAAGTAATTTTTTTACTTAAAGCTTTCGTGACTGCAGGGATTCATATTCTTGGTTCTTTCGGTAAAGTCACGTAAAAGGGAAATAAAAAAAATTAAATAAAAATTACTATTTTTTTTATTTGACTTTACCGAAAGAACCAAGAATATGTAAGGTTATTGTTGTGCTGTGCCAGAAATATGATGCTCAATTTTTGGAAAATACAGTAATCATCGCCCCGCGCTGTGATGCCCGTTGTGGATGCAAACGAGTATTGATGGGGGTAATTTACGATGGTAAAACTTGATTTTAAGCTTTCGTGACTGCAGGAATTGCCCTTTGGTTCTTTCGATAAAGTCACGTAGAAAGAAAATAATTCACTAATAGAGTATGACGTTTCGATTGCAACACAAGCAGTCGTCATCAGGTAGAAAACAAACCCAGTGAACTTAGAAACACAATGCAACCCAGCAAAGAAAGTCGGCTAACACAACAGTCAGAACCTTACCTAGTTGATTGCGTTCTTCCAAAGATTGCTAAATTTGAGAGAGAGACAAAACACAGACAGGGAGACACACAGACACACAAGCAGAGAGAGACACACACAGAGACACACAGAGAGAGACACACACAGAGACACAACATAGACACACAGAGACACCGAGAGAGAAAGAGCGACACACAACATAGACACACAGAGAGATACACAAGCAGAGAGAGGGAGACACACAGAGACACACAGAGAGAGACACACAACACATATACAATGTACGTATGTGTCTGTTGTGTGTCTCTCTCAGTGTGTCTCTCTCTGTGTGTCTGTCTGTGTGTCTCTCTCTCTCTGTGTCTCTGTGTTGTATATCTCTGCTTGTGTGTCTGTCTGTGTGTCTATGTTGTGTGTCTCTCTCTGTGTGTTTCTGCGTGTGTGTCTCTCTCTGCTTAAGTGTCTGTCTGTGTGTCTATGTTGTGTGTCTCTCTCTGTGTGTCTCTGTGTGTCTATGTTGTGTCTCTGTGTGTGTCTCTCTCTGTGTGTGTCTGTGTGTGTCTCTCTCTGCTTGTGTGTCTGTGTATCTCCGTGTCTGTGTTTTGTCTCTCTCTCAAATTTAGCAATCTTTGGAAGAACGCAATCAACTAGGTAATGTGCTGACTGTTGTGTTAGCCGACTTTCTGTGCTGGGTTGCATTGTGTTTCTAAGTTCACTGGGTTTGTTTTCTACCTGATGACGGCTGCTTGTGTTGCAATCGAAACGTCGTACTCTATTACTATATTTTTTTCTTTCTACGTGTTCTTTACCGAAATAACCAAATAGATTACGATGGTAATTTAGGCGGCGGCGGCGATGATGATGATGATGATGATAGGTGGTGTTGGTGGTCGATTTTGCAATTAATAATGGTGGTGGTAACAATGTTGAGTAGTTTACCGATGTTGGCGGTGGTGGCGGTGCTACAGATGATGACGCTATAGGGGGATGCCTCTGCTGGTGCTGATGGCGTTACTAAGAATAGCGGTGTAATTTCATGATATACAGTCTTGTTTGCCAATCCATACGCCAGTCTATATTAACACTGCGTCGCAGTCAACGGTGGTCATGCCTAACACTCCACAAACACAAACAACAGCTGCCGTTCGCCACGAAGTGGTGGTGACGTCGCTACAGCTGTTGTGCCAGGCTAGGTGCACCTTGAGGCATTTCAAGTGTCTCAATGTGCTCTGAGCGTCGCTTCTCCACCCTAGCCCAGCAGCAGCAGCGTCCTTCACGAGCCTCCTCTTCCACAGAGGCCGATCTTGACACCGCTGGTACCTGTCGTCAGCAAGTCCACATCCTCCTGCACCGCATCAGTCCGTCTCCTGTACCCCACCACGAGCAGCTTGCACGGTGCACCTTGGACAGCCTAGACCGGTTGGTTCTTATCTTGATTGGAAGCTTTCGTGACTGCAGGAATCCAAACTCTTTGGTTCTTTCGGTAAAGTCACGTGCCACTCACCGTGCCACTCATTGACATGCTAATTTATCTAACCCCTCCCTCTCTCTCCGCCCCCTCTCTCTATTTAAGGCCTCGACACAGAGGCGTGGTTTCTCTGTGTGCCTATGTACGTGTCTCTCTCTCTCTATGTATCTCTGTGGTATTTGTCTCTGCTTATATGTCTGTCTATATGTCTCTGGTTCTGTGTTTTGTCTCTCTCTCTCAAATTTAGCATTCTCAGGAAGAACGTAATCAACCAGGTAGAGTGTTGACCGTTATGTTATCCGACTCTCTGTTGTAGTAGTGTATAGTGTAGTGTAGTAGTGTATTGTAGTGTATAGTGTAGTGTAGTAGTGCGTAGTGTAGTGTATAGTAGTGTAGTGTATAGTGTCGTAGTGTAGTGTATAGTGTAGTGTGTAGTGTAGTAGTGTATAGGTAGGGTGTTGACCGTTACGTTATCCGACTCTCTGTTGTATTACATTACATTTCTTAGCATACTAGATTTGTGTTTCTATTTCATTTGTACCTGATGATGATCGCTTGTTTTGCGATCGAAACGTCGTATGCTAGTATTTAATTTATTATTTAATCTTTATACGTCACTTTACCGAAAGAACCAGAGAGCCATTCGGTAAAGTCAACCACCGAGGAGTACGGTGGTTCTTCTTATCCTGGGATGCATCTGGCATTTCCTGGGGGTGCGAGATGCCCGTTCTGGGGGGGCGTGCGACACGTGGACGGATTTTCTTTGAAGGAAAATCATCGACAACGCAAATAAAGCACGGGCAAGAACGTAGAGCTTGCTTTGTTCCATCAAACATACAGTGTGTGTCTATTGACATTAAACACTTGGAACGATTGAGAAGGAATGGGATGGCAAGGCTGCAGTCGAGGTTAGGAACCACAGCCATAGACGCTGCACCATGGAAACTCATCTATTTAGAACTGCGGTTTGTGTTTAGTTTGTTTTCCTTCCCCCGCACCTCCGATTAGCGCGGTTGACTACGTACGGTGCGAAAGAAGTTCAACAAACATAGACTCACACAGAGACCCATAGACTCATATAGAGACCCATAGACTCACACAGAGACCCATAGACTCATATAGAGACCCATAGACTCACACAGAGACCCATAGACTCACACAGAGATCCACAGACTCAAACCGAGACCCATAGACTCACACAGAGACCCATAGACTCACACAGAGATCCATATACTCACACAGAGACCCATAGACTCACACAGAGACCCAAATTATCAAACAGAGACCCATAGACTCACACAAAGACCCATAGACTCACACAGAGACCCATACACTCACACAGAGACCCACAGACTCACAGAGACCCACAGACTCACACAGAGACCCATAGACTCACAGAGAGACCCACAGACTCACACAGAGACCGATAGACTCACACAGAAACCCATAGACTCACACAGAGACCCAGAGACTCACGCAGAGACCTATAGACTCACACAGAGACCCATAGACTCACACAGAGATCCACAGACTCAAACAGAGACCCATAGACTCACACAGAGAGACATAGACTCACACAGAGACCCATGGACTCACACAGAGACCCACATACTCACACAGAGATCCACAGACTCACATAAAGACCCAAAGACTCAAACAGAGACCCACAGACTCACACAGAGACCCATAGACTCACACCGAGACCCATAGACTCACACAGAGACCCATAGACTCACACCGAGACCCATAGACTCACACAGAGACCCATAGACTCACACAGAGACCCATAGACTCACACAGAGACCCATAGACTCACACCGAGACCCATAGACTCACACAGAGACCCATAGACTCACACAGAGACCCATAGACTCACACAGAGACCCATAGACTCACACAGAGACACATAGTTTGTTGTCCTCCCCCTGTACCTTCGATGAGCAAGATTGGCTACGTACGGTGCAAAAGAAGTTCCACATACATACAGTGGCCCTTAACTGGTTAGAAAAAATACATTGTTTGTAGTTTTTGGCAGGATAGGAATTCAACTTGAGTCGTCACGAACGCACAACCGCGCGACACTCATTACACATTCCTGCGGAGGGAGCTGGTAGGAACGTTGGGTTGCTCGGTCAATGGCCAGGGTCAACGGCGGCGTGGTGTATTCCGCAAATATGCCCGACTGTGAGGGCGGGCACAAGCCTGCGTGAGTAGGTTAAACGTTGAGTTTGATAAGGGCACCACGGGGTGACCAGCCCCTCCCCACCCAGCCCCACCCCACCCTCCCCACCCAGCCCCACCCAGCCCCTCCCCACCCTCCCCTCTCCACCCAGCCCCACCCCTCCCATTTTTAGATGCACGACAGACGGACGGACACAATAATCCCCTGTAGGCTGGTGGAACTAGGAGGTTCCTACCAGTATAAGGATGGAGCTAATTCAGGGTAAAGAGAGCGAGCGAGCGAGCGAGAGAGACCTGTCGGAGGCCGTCGGACTGCGAGAAGGGCTGCGTGCAGAACGAGAGAGAGCGAGAGAGTGAGCGAGGGAGTGAGCGAGAGAGTGAGCGAGAGAGTGAGCGAGGGAGGGAGTGAGCGAGAGAGTGAGCGAGAGAATGACAGAGAGAGTGACCGAGAGAGCGAGCGAGAGAGAGTGAGCGAGAGAGTGAGCGAGGGAGTGAGCGAGGGAGTGAGCGAGAGAGTGAGCGAGAGAGTGAGCGAGGGAGGGAGTGAGCGAGAGAGTGAGCGAGAGAATGACCGAGAGAGTGACCGAGAGAGCGAGCGAGAGAGAGTGAGCGAGAGGTGAGGGTTTACATAAAGCAAAGTTTAAAAATGTCAAAAAAAAAATTTACGAAATGATGAACGAAGCAAAGTGCCGATTACACCGAGCATCTTCTTGTTTCCACTGATCGTAAAAAAAAAGAGAGACACAGCGAGAGAGAGAGAGGGAGGGCACGGGACCGATCTCCGCCGTTGTGTCCCGTTGCGAGCCTCCGAGAAGCATGCCTGGAGCTGGCTCACATCAATAAGAGGATAGGCTTCAAAGTAGGGGAAGACATCAATAATCTAAAACGCAAACGACTCCTGTTATCTGCCGGCAGGATTCCTTTGCGCGGAAATTGGGAATTATCTTTGGCGGAGGATATCATCAAGATTCCATCATCAGCATCGTCGTAGGAGATGTTAACTACCTCGCCTGGTGTACAGGAGGTCGTGAGTTCGATCCCGACCCTGACGCCTGCTGCTGTATATTTGGAGTTTGCGTCTCTCATCATCATCACGGTGGCTAGGAGATATTAACTACCTCGCCTGGCACACAGGAGGTCATGAGTTCGATCCCGACCCTGACGCCTGCTGCTGTATATTTGGAGCTTGCGTCTCTCATCATCATCACGGTGGCTAGGAGATATTAACTACCTCGCCTGGTGTACAGAAGGCCGTGGGTTCGATCCCCGACGCCTGCTGTATTTGGAGTTTGCGTCTCTCATCATCATCACGGTGGCTAGGAGATGTTAACTACCTCGCCTGGTACGCAGGAGGTCATGGGTTCGATCCCTGATGCCTGCTGCTGTATATTTGGAGTTTTCGGTGTCTCTCTCTCCCCGTGGTCGCGTGGATTTTTCTCCGGGTCCTCCGGTTTTCCCCTCCACATTTAGAACCGACGTCACGCGCTTCGAGTCTGCGGCTGCTGTGAATGTCCACGCGACGATAATGAGCCACTCTCTTCGTCGAGCTGTCATCTGTGACGGGCGAGGTCGCTTCTTTAAAAGAACTGCATAGCTCAGTGGGGCCTTACCTGGTTAAAAAATAATAAAAAAGAGTTTATTTTTAGTGATTATGACCTTTCTTATACTTTACACTCCCATCGTGTGTTTTTAAATCCTTTATATTAAGAACACTTGCTTGCTTGCTTGCGCGCTTACGACCGTGCAAATCTTTCGGTCGTTTTTTAACCCACTTCCCGTGATCCAATCGAGCTGACATTTTGCACACAGACTCGTTGTGCGTGACAATTTATTTTCGTGAAAATTCTCTTCCAAAATTTTCCACTTTTTAGGAAAAAAAATTTTCATATTTAATTTCAAATACCAATGTGATAAAAATGAAACTCTTACTCAAGAAAAACAAATGAATAATAAATTAAAACCGATGCCACGCATATAAAGGATTTATAGTGAAAAACTTAGTTTTTACATAGTTTTTTTGTGCGTGCGTTTTGTTTATTGTTGTAACTTTCTGAGCCGCCTCTACCGGATATTGAGATTATTATTTAGATTCGATTTTGCTGCTATAAATGTCCCAAAGACAAGGCCACTTTGTTGAGCTCTCATTCGTGATGGCAAAGTCTCTTCTGAATAATTAACATTTAAAAAAACTTTTTTTTAAACACGCCTTAATGAAATGTACCGTACTCGTAATGGAAGAACTGCACGACTCCAGGAAGTGGTCCCGAAGCTTGCCGTAACGTAAGGGGCAGTGGTGGCTTTTCAGCCAACGTCAGTTGAGCGTGAACAATTAGACCCAAGGCGAAACATGACATATAAAAAGAATGTTTAAAAAACTTTTTTCTATTTTTTTATGATATAATATATTATTGTCATCAGTATGACATAAGTATACGAAGTTTGCAATCGATACCACATTGGGAAGTGGGTTGAAATTGAGTTACAATATTTGAGGATATGACAACAACAACTACGACAACAGACAGAGTGAGTTAAACAAAAGCGTGTAAAATAATAATAACAAGTATAACCCGTAAAAACAAAGTTTTTCACTATAAATCCTTTATATGCGTGGCGGCTAGAGTTCTCTCGTCCTCTGGCTTGAGATGGCTGCCACCTATGGGTCAGATGATTGCATGGCACCATTAAGCAATTGGTAATTAAATATATTTTTGTCCTAAAAAGTGTAAAATTTTGGGAATTTTTTTTCACGAACATTAATTGTCTCGCACAACGAGTTTGTGTGGAAAATGTCAGCTCGATTGGATCACGGGAAGTGGGTTAAAAAACGACCGAAAGATTTGCACGGTCCTAAGCAAGCAAGCAAGCACGCAAGCAAGCAAGCAAGCGAACTTAATATAAAGGATTTAAAAAGAGCTACAGCGCAGGTGAAAGTATAAATACATTTAGAGTTTATACTGGTAGGAACCTCCTGGTTACACCAGCCCACAGGGGATTATTGTGTCCGTCGTGCAGGGAGGGGCTGGGTGGGAAGGGAGGGGCTGGGTGGGGAGGGTGAGGAAGAGCTGGGTGGGGAGGGTGGGTGGGGCTGGGTGGGAGGTGGGAGGGGCTGGGTGGGGAGGGGAGGGTGGGGAGGAGCTGCGTGGGGAGGGTGGGGAGGAGCTGGGTGGGAAGGGTGGGGCTGGGTGGGAGGAGGGAGGGGAGGGGCTGGGTGGGGAGGGGCTGGGTGGGGAGGGGCTGGGTGGGGAGGGGAGGGTGGGGAGGGGCAGGGTGGGGAGGGGCTGGGTGGGGAGGATGGGGCTGGATGGGGGGTGGGAGGGGTGGGGCTGGGTGGGGAGGGGCTGGTCACCCCGTGGTGCCCTTATAAAACTCAACGTTTAACCTACTCACGCCGGGCTTGTGCCCGCCCTCACAGTCGGCCATATTTGCGGAATACACCACGCCGCCGTTGACCCTGGCCATTGACTGAGCAACCCAACGTTCCTACCAGCTCCCTCCGCAGGAATGTGTTTATTTTTTCATTTAAATTGTCCATCGGTGCATCTCCTGGCGCCCACTGCCTCGCGAGAGAGGGGGGGGGAAGGTGCCTTCGTCAACCAGATGGAGCCATCGAGGAGACTTTGAGAGTCGAGAAACTCGGCCTCTCATTTCGCCTCCTCTTCAGCGCTCGCTTAAACACTTTCAGAAGATTCTAGATTTGAAGCTTTCGTGACTGCAAGGATTCATACTCTTGTTTTTTTCGGTAAAGTCACGTAGGTAAAAAATGAAATAAAAATTAATTATTTTTATTAATTTTTAATTAAAATTAATTATTTTTATTAATTTTAATTTCATGTATGAATTTCAGAAGAGTCGCGTCGAAGGGAAATAATAAAATAAAAAATAAAATAAAACATGATAAAATAAATATGTTAAATTTTTATGATTTTTATACTTCCCTTCTACGTGACTTTACCGAAAGAACCAACAATATGAATCCCTGCAATCACGAAAGCTTTAAAAATCTAAATTGAAATCGAAACATTTCGGAAGATGTTGGAGTAACCCCTCCACCCACCCCACCGCACATCCGATTATCACGGTCTGGCTACGACGTACGGTGCGAAAAAAGTTCAACGTACATTGTTTAGTTTGTTTTCCTTCCATCCTCAACTCCGGTTATCACGGTCGGCTACGTACGGTGCTAAAGAAGTTCAACGTACAAAGACAAAAGAGCCCCCACCCCCGTATAGCATTAACAGACTGTAGGGGCAAGTGCTGCTACAGCGAGCAGCCTATGAAGGCCGGCACGGCGCACGAGGGGGTGGGTGACCAGCACCACGCCCGGCCGCCTTTGTCTCCCTAGTGGCGATGTTTACTACACAACGCACCGGGTGCTCATTTGAGGCTGAGTCGACCTAGGTGAGGCCCGGGACCGGTTCAGATAAATCGTCACTGCCGGTCTTGGTGGCCGTGTGCGTCAATCGATCTCGGCGTTGCATGTTTCGTAGCGCTGCGTGGCGCTAACCGCTGCGCCACCGCTCCCTCCCCTCCTCCTTCCCCATCAACAACAACCACCACCACCATCATCATCCTTGCGACCAGTCACTCCACTGCTGGATGAAGGGCTGGTTGCGGTGGGGGGTAGTGGGGGGGGGGGGTCAGCCACTGCCGCCTCCTGCGATCGTGGCGGGTCGCGGCTGCATGAGCGGCGATTTTGGGATCGAAAAGTCGCTCCGTCTCCACGCGGGAGGTGCGGGGTGACTTCCGCGTGGAGACGGAGCCGCTCCTCTCGAGGGGATTTCAGAGGGTCGGGGTGGAGGGGGGAGGACGTGGTGGTGGTGGTGGTGGGTGGATGTCACCCTACATTTAAAGCTTAAAAAAATAAGAGCCCTGCATTAGTAAATACGAAACAAAAAACGCAGTCAATGTATTTTGTCTGTTAAATATTAATAAAACAAAATGTGTTTTTTTGGTCGTGTCTCAACCTGTGTGTGTGTGGGGGGGCGGCAATCGCCCCATCACCCCCTCCCTTCTCCATCCTCCCCCCCCCTTGGATCCACCACTTGAACACAACAACACCACCATCACCACCACCACCAAGCAGCAGCAGCACAACAACCACAACAACCACAACCACCCAGCGGTGGCTGGCTCTCCGCTGCGCACCGTCAATCCCTCGCCTCTCCCGTCATCTCGCATCCAAACAAACCGCACGGGCAGCAGCAGCAGCAGGAGCAGCAGCAGAAACAAAGAACAGCAGGAGCCAACGATGGCGAGTGGAGGAGGAGGAGGAGTGGGGGGGAGGAGGAGGAGGAAGAGGAGGAGGAGACAGAGGAGGGGCAACCACGACTACTCCGCTCTATCCACCACCGCGCTCTTCGTGACGAACGCGCCTGCTGCTTGCTATCGACGCAGATGCCACCGCCTCCCAGCCTCACATCTGCCCGTGGGGGTCTCAGCGTGCCATCGGGACGAGCGGACGAGGAGGGGAGAGAAGCAGCCGTAGCGACGGGAGCGGGAAGAGCAGGAGGAGGAGGAGGGAGGAAGCGCTGTGCTTGGAGATGCGTGAGACGAGAGAATGGAGCCGAGACACGGCGACGCGGAGTCGTGTAGAGCAGCAGCAGCAGCATCAGCAGCAGCAGCAGCAACAGCAGGAGGCGGCTATGGTTGCTGTGGTGACGATGATGATGATGGTGGAGGTGTCGGAGAAGCATCGGGCGTGCTGCTGCAGCATCACCACCAGCATCACCACCATCACGAAGGTTGCGAGCGCGTGCTCGTGAACGTGTCGGGGCTGCGCTTCGAGACGCAGCTGCGCACATTGGCGCAGTTCCCCGACACGCTGCTGGGCGACGCGGATCGGCGTTCGCGCTACTTCGACCCGTTGCGCAACGAGTACTTCTTCGATCGCAACCGACCCAGCTTCGATGCCATCCTCTACTACTACCAGTCGGGCGGCAGGCTGCGGCGGCCGGCGAGCGTGCCCTTCGACATCTTCGCCGAGGAGGTGAGGTTCTACGAGCTGGGCGACGAGGCGATGGTGCGCTACCGGGAGGACGAGGGCTACGCGAGGCAGGAGGAGGAGGATGAGAGGCCGATGCCGGCGAGCGAGTTCCAGCGCCACGTTTGGCTCCTCTTCGAGTACCCCGAGAGCTCGGGCGCGGCGCGCGGCATCGCCATCGTGTCGGTGGTCGTCATCCTCGTCTCGATCATCGTCTTCTGCCTCGAGACGCTGCCAGAGTTCCGCGACGAGAAGGAGGTGGAGGCGTCTCCACTCGTCAACAACAACAACAACGGGACCAGCGGACCGGACGTCGGCGGCTCGTTCGCCGACCCGTTCTTCATCATCGAGACCGTCTGCATCGTGTGGTTCAGCTTCGAGCTCACGGCGCGCTTCGCCGCGTGCCCCAGCAAGCCGGCCTTCTTCAAGAACATCATGAACGTGATCGACATCGTGGCCATCGTGCCCTACTTCGTCACGCTCGGCACGGAGCTCGCGCAGCGGCAGGGAAACGGGCAACAGACGATGTCGCTCGCCATCCTGCGAGTGGTCCGGCTCGTGCGCGTCTTCCGGATCTTCAAGCTGTCGAGACACTCCAAGGGGCTGCAGATACTCGGGAGGACCCTGAACGCGTCCATGCGTGAGCTCGGCCTGCTCGTCTTCTTCCTCTTCATCGGCGTCATCCTCTTCTCGAGCGCCGTCTACTTCGCCGAGACGGACGAGCCCGACACGGACTTCACGAGCATCCCCGACGCGTTCTGGTGGGCCGTCGTCACGATGACCACGGTCGGATACGGAGACATGTGGCCCAAGACCGTCGGGGGGAAGATCGTGGGCTCGCTGTGCGCCATCGCGGGCGTGCTCACCATCGCGCTGCCCGTGCCCGTGATCGTCTCCAACTTCAACTACTTCTACCACCGCGAGACGGACGGCGAGGACCTGGGTCAGTACTTGCACGTGTCCAGCTTCAACGTGAACGGAGGAGGAGGAGCAGCAGCAGCAGCAGGAGATGACGACGACGATGACGGAGACTTCTTGAAGCGCACGAGCAGCGAGATGAGCGTGCAGAGCGAGAGGGCCGCCGCCTCTGGTGACGGGCTGTCGTTCAACAAGAGCTTGGAACTCGGCGCGCACGTGACGAACCACCTGCCCGAGCACGCGGGATTTAGAACCGACGTGTGACGATGATTTCGCATCACGATTGTCGGTGGGGTGGCAGGGGTGGAGTGGGGGGGGGGCAAAGGAATATTCATTGGGGGGTGTTTTGTGTGTGTGTTTCTGTGTATGTGTGTGTTTGGCAGGTGCTCGCTAACAGCACTTGCCCCTACAGTCTGTTAAGGCTATACGGGGGATCTTTGTCTTTGTGTTGGCACCTGTGGTGGGGGAGCGGTGGTGTGGTGGTTAGCGCGCTGCGCTTTGAGCTCGATTCCCGCTCACGGCCAACACCGGTGACGATTGTCGGGAACCGTTACCGGGCCTCCCCTAGGTCGACTCAGCCTCAATTGAGTACCGAGTGCTACGTGTAAAAACACAAATATCACCACTGGGGAGACAAAGGTGGTCGGGCGTGGTGTTGGCCACCCACCCACTCGTGTGCCGTGCCGGCCTTCATAGGTGCTGCTCGCTAACAGCACTTGCCCCGACAGTCTGTTAAGGCTACACGGGGGATCTTTGTCTTTGTGTTGGCACCTGTGCCATCGGCGGTGTACAATTATACAACACGGGGACCTTTCTGGCAATATCAAAGTGTGAAAAATAATAATAATAATAATAGGTGTCTGCCTTCTCTGGTAATCAAACAGGAGGCGTTGAGATATTCGAACGCCGAATAAATGATTCCTGTTGCCAGGAATCACCTTACTGCGTTCACCACACGCAGTGCCAGTGCTGAGCATGCAAACAACAACACTCTGATAATTCACTGGTCAACACACTTTTTTCTGGCATAAGGTATTCCAACGGGTTTAATGTAATTTTGGGGTGCTGATTCCAAATCTGGCATCAGTTTTTGTCCATCACATCAGGTTTTTGAGATATCAAATATTGCATTTTCAATAAAAACTACAGAAGAAAAATATTAAATGAATGTGGATATCTACATAAAATGATATTATAAACACACTATCCTAAAAATACAGCACCATATTTTAACACTAACGCAGTCACTGACTCAACTTGCAATCATAAGTGACAGAGTTAATTTCGGGTAAAATCAATGAAAATGGGGTATGCCGATAGCATAAAAATGATGTGATAGAGCAAATCTGAGATCAGATTTGGAATCAGCACCCTGAAATTAGTCTAAAACAGCTGCAAAAGTCCAGGCCAGAAAAAAATGTTTTTTTTGTTGACCAGTGTTATTCACCGTGTAACGAACATTTTTTTTTACTTTTGATCCTGGGTACTAAGTGTTATTTCCTAATTGCGTATGCCTCAAACGTATAGAAAATTGCTGTTATTCCCCACAAACTTTGCTTTTGTGACGAGGACATTGATATTTATAAATGTACCTATTTTCAATGACAAAACGTGTTGTGCATTTGTGCCATTCCTGGTCACAAAAGCAAAGTTTGTGGGGAACAATTGGCATTTTTACTCTTAGGTGTTTTTCGGTAAAGTCACGTAGGAAAAATAAATAATAATAATATAAATAAAATAATAATAAATGAAAATAATCTTCTTGGTTCTTTCGGTAAAGTCACGTAGAAGGAAAATAATAAAATAATAAAAATAAAATAATAAAAATAAAACAAAATAATAAAACATAATAAAAGAAAGATATTTTTTATTATTTTATTATTTCCCTTCTACGTGACTTTACCGACAGAACCAAGAAGATGAATCCCTGCAGTCACGAAAGCTTTAAATCGAAAAATGAAAATAAATCAATTAAAACACGACGTTTCGGAGGCAACACAAGTCTCCGTCTTCAGGTGGGACCGTCACAGCTAGATTTACTGTATTTTCTATACCTTTGAGGCATAAGCAATTAGGAAATAACACTTACTACCCAGGGACAAAAATCGTGTTACATCCAGTATCTGTTTCATACAATGGGCATTGTCCCTTGTATAAAGGTGTCAGTTTTGTACCAGTTTAAAAGGGTAAAAAACTACTACTATATTTTGCCACTGGTAAAGGAGATGTCTCATAGTGTAAATGCTTACCCCGAGCTCTCAATACTCTGATGGTGCGCTGTCTTTGAGTTGTACGCCTTTTGGCGTCATCTGGTCCAACACCAATGGAGACTAGGCTCTAAGAAAAGCTGTCTCGGGTGTGGACCAATCAACATCAAGGACAGTGCATATCATTATCATCATCATCAGAGTTGTTTCTTTTTGTTTGCATTTTGACTGCTTGTGTTGCGGTTATTGCAAACACGATGCCTTGTATAAAGGTGTCAGTTTTGTACCAGTTGAAAGGGTAAAAACCGACTACTACTATAATGGGCATTGTCTTTGAAACTCATTGAGGCCTACGCCTCTGATTGGCCTCCACTTCCCCGTGATGTAGCTGGTCACCCCGGGGACACAATTGCATTGCCATTGTCCTGTTCGCGTACAACGCCGTCTGCTGTTCTTCACGTCGCAAGAGGGCAGCTTGAAGGATGCGGAATAATGTTTTTGTTTGTTCGCGATATGCCGAGATGTACAATTACAAAGCGCTTCGTCGATTTGAAATGCAGAGCGAGCGCTCAGTTGTAAGTTGAACGATTTGGCCACGAGTCTGTGTATAACGACGGTGGTGGTGATGATGATGATGACGTTATACGAACGTTCGTCGTCGACGAGCCCCCCCTCCTCCCCCCCCCCCCCTGACGTTGTCGAACATTTGCTCAGCGCCGTTGCAAGCGGAAGAAATCTCGCAACGAAGACACAGATCCCAACCCCACCCCACGTGTAGCCTCAGCAGACTTTTAGGGGGCAATTTCGGTAAAGTCACGCAGATGGAAAACAAAAAATTAAATAAATAAAAATTATTACATTAAAAATGTAAATCATACAAATTTAATAAAATAAAATTGTAAATGTCGTGGATTCACTCTTCAACACACCGGTGGGCTAAAGTAGTGAACTATTATAATTGGTTCTTTACCCTTCTATCTGGCAACAAAACTGACACCTTTTTTACTGGCAAATGAGGTTCCCATAGTGTAGATGCTTGCCCCGAGCTCTCATACTCTGATGGTGCATTGTCTTTGAGTTGTGCGCCTTTTGGCGTCATCTGGTCCAACCCATATGAGACTAGGCTCTAAGGAAAGCTGTCTCGGTGTGTGGACTAATCAACTTCAAGGACAGTGCACATTATCAGAGTTATGTTTTTTGTTTGTATTATGACTGCAGGTATTGCGGTCTATGCAAACATGACTCCTTGTAAAAAGGTGTCAGTTTTGTTGCCAGATAGAAGGGTAAAGAACCAATTATCATATTTTTACTGGCAAATGAGGTTCCCATAGTGTAGTGAACTATTTTGTCTTTTGTCAACGTGACAACTTTTTTTACTGATTGGCCATGTCGGGTGGTGGAGGGTTACGACACATTTATAAATAACGCGATCTAAACCCAAAAACGTTTATTATGAATAATATTGGTCGCGAAAGCTTTTATTATTTTCTATTTATTATTTTTATTTATATTGAAAGCTTTTATTATTTTCAATTAATTTATTTTTTTTACTTTTTTTTTTTAAAAAAAATCTATCTACGTGACTTTACCGAAAGAACCAAGAATATGATTTCCTGCAGTCACGAAAGTTTTAAGTCAAAATTTTTGTTGGGGCAAGTGTCGTGAGCTAACAAGTTGCGTGCAAATCGCGCCCGTTTATAATGCCGAGGAAAAACATCGAGAGGGGCAGCTGCAAGTTTTATCGTTTCGCCAAGAATCTTTCACGCTGTAGATTGAAAAAGAAAAAAAATCAATCGGCTTCGCTGCATTTCGAGTTAACGTGTTCTCCCGATTCTTTAAGGTGCTCTGTAAAGTAAGACAAAGTTCCCCCGTATAGCCTCAACAGACTGTTGGGGCAAGTGCTGTTAGCGAGCATCTATGAAAGCCGGCACGGCACACGAGGAGGTGGGTGGCCAGCACCACGCCCGGCCACCTTTGTCTCCCTAGTGGCGATGTTTTTTTGACACATAGCACGAGGTACTCATTTGAGGCTGAGTCGACCTAGGGGAGGCCCAGATATTTGTCACTGGTGTTGGCCTTGAGCGGGAATCGAACTCGGGTTCGTAGTGCAGGGCGCTAACCACTACACCACCGCTCCCCACATAGACACCCTCACAAACACTCACACACTCTCACACACTCTCACACTCTCACCCACTCTCACACAACAACAACAACAACCGCCATTCGCCACTAAGTGGCGGTGACGTCACCACGACGCTTGTGCCAGGCCATGTGCACCTTGAGGCCACGTGAAGTGTCGAACGCCCGCTGGCAGGAGGTCACGGGGCAGACCCAGGTGCCACGGGTCGACTGACCGAGATGACCGAGATGACTGGCTGATGCACCACCTGTGCCCCCTACTGTGCCAACTTGCTGTGCTTTAGCCACCCGGCGCTCCGCTCGTTGTTGTGAGCGTCGCTCCTCCGCCCTCCGTTGTTGTTGGAGGGCGACTGCCTCCAACTGCCCAGTAGCGTCCTTCACGAGCCTCCTCCACTGAGGCCGATCTTGACACCGCTGGTACCAGTCATCGGCAAGTCCACTCAGCTCCACGTCCTCCTGTACCACATCACTCCATCTCTTCTCTAGCCCGTGCCGCGCCCGTTTAGCCCCCTCGATCCGGCCGAACAAAAGCTGTTTAGGCATGCGGTGGCTGGGCATGCGGGCTACATGACCCAGCCAACGCAGCCTTGCCTGCCGGAGGAGCTCACTGATGGGACTTTGCCCAGATCTTTCAAGGACTTGTGAGCTCCTCACACAATCCAGCCTGGTTAAACCCAGGATGGATCGTAGGCAGGCCAGCCTAAATGTTTCCAACCGGCGAAGATGCTCCACTAGGGGGGTCCACGTTTCGCAAGCATAGAGAAGGGAGGGAATGACCGTGGCCGAGAAGACCTGAAGCTTCGTGCGGAGCGACAGACCAGGTAGCTTCCACACAGCGTTACGCAACCGATGAAAAGATATTGCCGCTCGACTGATTCGGAGTGAGACCTCTGCTGATAAACTGGAGCCGGTCATGAGCACACTGCCCAGGTATGGGCAGTCACACACTCACACACACACTCTCTCACACTCACTCACACACACTCACACTCTCACACACTCACACTCTCACACAATAACACTCTTTCACACACACTCTCACACTAACACACACACTCTCATCCTCACTTTCACCCACTCACACTCTCACACTCTCACACACCCTCACACACACTCTCACACACTCACTCTCTCACACTAACACACACTAACACACACACTAACACACACACACTCTCTCACACTAACACACACTAACACACACACTAACACACACACACTCTCACACACACACACACTCTCACACACTCACTCTCTCACACTAACACACACTAACACACACACTAACACACACACACTCTCACACACACACACACACTCTCACACACACACACTCACACACACTCTCACACACTCACTCTCTCACACTAACACACACACTAACACACACTAACACACACACACACTCTCACACACAGGCGCGATGAACTAGCAATAATTATTGCTACGGCTCTGGAATATTCGTTTGTTTTGTGAACACCCATCAAACTCGATTTAGAACTCGGAATGCCGCGTTTGGGGTGTGCGGATGGACCTGAACGTACAGGCGGCACGATCGACTTTTGTGGGGTTTTTTTTAACGTCGCTTCGTGCTTTTGTGTGGGGAGGGAAAAACAATGAAGCCTTGTGCCCCGCTGCCGCTGCTGCTGCTGCTGTAAATTTGGTGTAACTCAGAGGTCGCAACCGGGTACCCGATACCCGTACCCTACCCGATACCCGGCTACGGGTACCAGAGGTGGGACAAAGTCATTGTTATGCAAGTCCAAGTCGAGTCGCAAGTCATCAAATTCATGACTCGAGTCTGACTCGAGTCCAAGTCACATGACTCGAGTCCACATCTCATAGGTGGGACAAAGTCATTGTTATGCAAGTCCAAGTCGAGTCGCAAGTCATCAAATTCATGACTCGAGTCTGACTCGAGTCCAAGTCACATGACTCGAGTCCACACCTCTGACGGGTACCCATTTGCGACCCTGGTGCGGCCGGGTACGGGTACGGGTAAGGGATCAAAACCCGTTTGCGACCTCTGGTGTAACTGCGTCTCTGCCCGGATCGTGATGGAGGCTTAAACGCGGACATGGATTTCCAACGAAGGATTTGAATGCAAATTAGTCGAGATTTTTGTTTCCGTCGAGGACGAGGTGGGGGAGGGAGGATTTGATACCAAGGGGTCCGTTAACAGCGACGGCTTGAAATCGTGGAAGGTTTCAATCGTGCTCGTTCCGTCGACCTGGATGCAGACATCATCAAGGGAAGGCGACGCAGCTGTAACGAAGCTGCGGATTTTGGAATCCATCCCAACAATCTCCACCCACCCCCCCACCCCTCCTACTCTATCTCTCTGCAGAATATTTGTTTGGTATTTCAACTGCAGGTGGAATCCGATGAGCTAGAGAAGCTCTTTTTTTTCCACAGATGTCCAGTCGGGGGCACGGGCTAAGAACGTTGCAACAACAACAATTACACAAAAAAACACGATAGGTGTACAAAGTACAAGACGGATAAACACATCACCCAGACACAGACACAAATACTACATATTCTTAGGTTTCGGTAAAGTCACGTAGGTAAAAAATTTATAAATGTAAAATAAAAAATAAAATAAAAATCACGACGTTTCGGAGGCAACACAAGCTTCCGTCTTCAGGTGGAACCGTCACAGCACGATAGGTTTTATTGCTTTAAAATTTTTACCTACGTGACTTTACAGAAAAACCCTAAGAATATGAATCCTTGCAGTCACGAAAGCTTCAAATCTACAAATACTACACTCAACCATGCCCCATCCTACCAGGCAAAGCCCCACTGAGGCTGTGAACTTGTTTTTCAGAAGCGACCTGGCGACCACAAATGATAGCCGCTCAACAAAGTGGCCACCCCCCCCCCCATCATTTGGACATTTCGAGCAGCAAAAAACACATTCCTGCGGAGGGAGCTGGTAGGAACGTTGGGTTGCTCGGTCAATGGCCAGGGTTAACGGCGGCGTGGTGTATTCCGCAAATATGGCCGACTGTGAGGGCGGGCACAAGCCAGCGTGAGTAGGTTAAACGTTGAGTTTTATAAGGACACCACGGGGTGACCAGCCCCTCCCCACCCAGCCCCACCCCTCCCACCTCCCACCCAGCCCCACCCTCCCCACCCAGCCCCTCCCCACCCTCCCCAACCAGCCCCTCCCTGCACGATGGACGGACACAATAATCCCCTGTGGGCTGGTGGAACCAGTGGGTTCCTACCAGTAAAATTATCTAAATAATCTCAACGCGTGTTTCTAAATTGCGGAGGGAGGAAAAGGGGTGGGAAACGGGGAGCTGAGTTTATAATTCTTCCCGTCTCATCCAATTCCCGGGAGGGATGTCGCTTCAGGAATTCGTTCTGATTCCCTATCTGCCCACTCTGTTATTTCTAAGAATAATGATGAACACGTAGGCTTTAATAGTTGTTGTAATAATAATTATGCTCCATAATAGAGGCGTGTTGTTGTTGGGTTAGATCGCGAAAGTACAAATGTGTCTTCTTGGTTCTTTCGGTAAAGTCACGTAGAAGGGAAATAATAAAATAATAAAAATGAAACATAATAAAATAATTCTCACGACGTTTCGGCCACAACGCAAGCAGCCGTCCTCAGGTGAAGAACAGGTCTGTCGGAAAGACAGCGTCTTCACCTGAGGACGGCTGCTTGCGTTGTGGCCGAAACGTCGTGAGAATTATTTTATCATGTTTTATTTTTATTATTGTATTATTTCCCTTCTACGTGACTTTACCGAAAGAACCAAGAAGATTAATCCCTGCAGTCACGAAAGCTTTAAATCGAAAAATACAAATGTGTCGTTAAAACCGCCACCACCTGGCACAGCCAATAAGTGATGGTTCTGTCACGTCAACAGAACGTGGCCAATTCGTTACTGGTTCAGCACCACACCGGTTGTGTG
Organism: Lampetra planeri; assembly: GCF_965212315.1. Lineage (NCBI taxonomy): Eukaryota > Metazoa > Chordata > Hyperoartia > Petromyzontiformes > Petromyzontidae > Lampetra > Lampetra planeri. Next base: position 1,953,337 of record NC_136170.1, read on the forward strand.
TTGGAGAGTAAACCCACTACAACGTTTACAACTATAGTGTAGTGTATAGTGTAGTGTATAGTGTAGTCTATAGTAGTGTATAGTGTAGTGTATTGTAGTGTATCGTGTGGTGTATCGTGTAGTGTATAGTGTAGTGTATAGTGTAGTCTATAGTAGTGTATAGTGTAGTGTATTGTAGTGTATCGTGTGGTGTATCGTGTAGTGTATAGTGAAATGTATAGTGTAGTGTTCAGTGTAGTGTATAGTAGTGTATCGTGTGGTGTATCATGTAGTGTATAGTGTAGTGTATAGTGTAGTCTATAGTAGTGTATAGTGTAGTGTATAGTAGTGTATCGTGTGGTGTATCATGTAGTGTATAGTGAAATGTATAGTGTAGTGTTCAGTGTAGTGTATAGTAGTGTATCGTGTGGTGTATCGTGTAGTGTATAGTGAAATGTATAGTGTAGTGTTCAGTGTAGTGTACTAGTGCAGCACTGCACCGGTTGTGCGTTGGAGAGTAAACCCACGACAACATTTACAATTATAGTGTAGTGTATAGTGTAGTGTATAGTAGTGTATCGTGTGGTGTATCATGTAGTGTATATTGTAGTATACTAGTACAGCACTAACCTGTTGTGTGTTGGAGAGTAAACCCACTACAACGTTTACAATTGCTGTATAGTGTGGTGTATAGTGTAGTGTATAGTGTAGTGTATAGTAGTGTATAGTAGTGTATAGTAGTGTATCGTGTGGTGTATCGTGTAGTGTGATCGTGGAGCATACTAGCACAGCACTAACCGGTTGTATGTTGGGGAGTAAACCCACTACAACATTTACAATTAAAGCCTTCATTACTCTGATAGTGCATTGCCTTTGAGCTGTACGCCTTTTGGCGTCCTCTGGTCTAACATCGTTTGAGACTAGGCTAAAAATAAAGCTGTCTCTGGTGTGGACCAATCAGTTTCAAGGACAATGCATATATTATCATAGTATATTTTTTGTTTGCATTTTGACTGCAAGTATTGTGGTTAATGCAGCTACATGATTCCTTGTAAGAAGGTTTCAGTTTTGTTGCCAGAAAAAAGGGGAAAACCCCTATTATTAATAATACTGTAATAGTACTTGACTAGTAGCTACGTGGTCTACAGCAAAAAGACAACCACCCCCCCGCCCCACCGCTTTGTGATTTACACGCGTGGCGTTCGAGCTTTGTCCGATGTGCCCGTACCGAGCACGTGGTAGACGAATCTCGAAAGTGGCCTCTTCGAAATGTTTAGGCGAAGATCGCTTCTTAAAAAAAAACGAGCCACGGTGCCTCGCCTGGTAACATTGCTGGGCTTGCGCCTTTAACCTTTCGAATAACCCTGGGCCTACGCACGCTGACGTTCACTAACGTTCAAATATCCCCCGTGTAGTCTTAACAGACTGTAGGGGCAAGTGCTGTTAGCGAGCAGCACCTATGAAGGCCGGAACGGTACACGAACGAGGGGGTGGGTGGCCAGCACCACGCCCGGCCGCCTTTGTCTCCCCTAGTGGCGAGGTTTACACACCGCACCAGGAACTCAATTGAGGCTGAGTCCACCTAGGGGAGGCCCACGACCGGTTCGGATAATCGTCACCGGTGTTGGCCGTGAGCGGGAATCGAACTCGGGTGGCCGGGGTTCGTAGCATACATACACACACACAGGGGTGATTCACATTTTTGTGAACACTGAAATGCGACTATCGTTTTTGAATGAAAAAAAAATTACTGTAACGTGATGACAAATTTCGATTTAAAGCTTTCGTGACTGCATGGATTCATATTCTTGGTTCTTTCGGTAAAGTCACGTAGAAGGGAAATAAAAAAATAATAAAATAATAAAACGTGATAACATTCTCACGACGTTTCGGCCACAACGCAAGCAGCCGTCCTCAGGTGAAGAACAGGGCTGTCGGAAAGACAGCGTCCTAATGAACACTGCTAACCTTGACAGCGTATTTTTAAGCTGTTCTTCACCTGAGGACGGCTGCTTGCGTTGTGGCCGAAACGTCGTGAGAATTTAATGTTTTATTTTTATTATTTTATTATTTCCCTTCTACGTGACTTTACCGAAAGAACCAAGAATATGTGATAACAAATGTATGTTAATTCTCAAGGCGCCGCCTGGAATCTTCTCCAGGTGGTCTCCAGAACTCCGGGGGGAGCGAATTTATCGTGGTTGTTTGTTGCAAATTCTCAGAAGTGATAAAAAAAACGTTTTCTGTTTGTTAAGCGCTCTGTACAACGTTGACAAGCATGCGTCGTTTGTTAGTTATTGATTGATTTGCAGCTTTCGTGACTGCAGGAAATCCATACTCTTTGCTTCATTCGGTAAAGTCGCGTAGGTAGAAAATGTATTTATTTTATAAAATGATTTTTTTAAAATATAAAAATGATTGATTTTATTTTATAAAAAAGATTTTTTTTATATATAAAAATGATTTATTTTATAAAATGATTTATTTAAAAAAATGTATTTATTTTATTTCATAAAAAATATTTATTTTATTTTCTACCTACGTGACTTTACCGAAAGAACCACAGAGTATGGATTCCTGCAGTTACAAAAGCTTCAGATCAAGAACCAAAGAATACAGTTATTTATTGCTAATTATTGTTAAGTTCCCAAGCTTTCAATCGCCCGCTCGCCCCAAGTGTTACGCCCAGGCCCCATCCCCCCACCTCCCACCCCCTTCCATTCCTCCTCATCAATCCCTCTTGCTTGACTGCCATCAAAACTACGCCGCCGCTCACAATAACCCAATTAGTGATAGGTTTTGACCCTTTCAACTGGTACAAAAACTGACACCTTTATACAAGGCATCATGTTTGCAATAACCACAACACAAGCAGTCAAAATGCAAACAAAAAGAAACAACTTTGATAATGATAATGATATGCACTGTCCTTGAAGTTGATTGGTGCACACCCGAGACAGCTTTTCTTAGAGCCTAGTCTCCATTGGTGTTGGACCAGATGCACTGTCCTTGAAGTTGATTGGACCAATCAACTTCAAGGACAGTGCATATCATTATCATTATCAGAGTTGTTTCTTTTTGTTTGCATTTTGACTGCTTGTGTTGTGGTTATTGCAAACATGATGCCTTGTCAGTTTTTGTACCAGTTTAAAGGGTAAAAACCTATCACTATATTTTGCCACTGGTAGAGGAGGTCTCATAGAATAACCCAATTGTTCATCTTGAAATCATCGTATCGCCCTCCGTCACAATTGTATAATTCTAGATTTGAAGTTTTCGTGACTGCAAGGGTCCATACTTTTTGTTTTTTTTCGGTAAGGTCACGTAGGATAAAAAGAGAAAAAAATCAATTAAATCAACGACGTTTCGGAAGCAACACAAGCAACCGTCATCAGGTGTTGACTGCTCCAGCAAGTTGCCCGTAAAACAACAAGAAGCCTCGGAAAAGCCGCCGCCATTTGACATCTCGTTGAGATGAGAAGATCGGATTTTTCGTTTTTTCTTTCTTGAGCTCCGAATTGATCACGCAGAGTGGTGTACAAACAAACGATAATTCGATTGAAAAAAAATTGTAAATAGCCCGTTGGATGGACAAGGAGGAGGAGGAGGAAAATCAATTGATGGGCCCTGTTGACCCACGGTGGCAATCAAAACATTAACTATTGACTTTTCACTTTCTTGACTGCAGGAATTCATATTCTTGGTTCTTCCGGTAAAGTCACGTAGGTAGAATGGCTCTTCTTTTCTCTCTCCGCCTGATCAAGACCCCTCGTGTTGCGATCGAAACGTCGTGGCTTTTTAGCTTTTATTATTTTTAATTTAATTCTAATTTAATTTTAATTTTCTCTCTACGTGACTTTTGCCGAAAGAACCAAGCCATATTAAAAAAATCAACCCGTCAAGATAATTCAACTCGACGTATATTGTCTCCGTGGCTGACGAAGAGATGCCCCACCTACTCCAGCCGACCAGCGGACACCGCGGGGCATATTCGGCGAGACGTTTGAGTCCTGGCCGAGGTCACGCAACGATGGGAAACGCGGCCGTTCTTAAGAGGTCAAAATCGCAGCGTTTGGTTATCTTCATCGCCGTGGGATGGGAGGGATGTCACGGTCAAGCCCACGGCCGGACGAACGCCTCCCAAACAGACGAAAAATCGCCGATGCTGCGATGCGACGAATCCACCTTGGCAGCTGGGACGTGGCCTCGTTCCATCGCTCCGTCTCCACGTAGGCGCGGAACCCGTTCATTGCCCACCCCGCCGTTGTGACACATGTATTCACCTATTATATTTCAGACTACCGGTCTCTGGAAGCAATTATTCTATTACTATTTACTTGCGAACCTACTGGACTTGTTTGGCACGCGGAGGAGTCGGAGTTCGCGAATTCCACTGGGCGAGCGGTCGGATCTGGTCTAGGGGTTGGTTTCGGATCGGCGTGGGGACCGCGAATTGTCCACGACCCATCCACGCCGCCACCCGGCCACTTGCACCCACCACGAACGGAGCGAGCTGAGCGAGGTGAGTGAGCCCCACGACGATTTCTTACTGTTCCGTTAGCCGGGACTCCCCTAGGCTTAAACAAAAAACTGCGATGTGAGATGTCGGTTACGTGATGGGCGCTGTAAGAGGATAACATGAATGTGCGATAGAATGAATGATCGCTTATGTTCGTGCTTTTGGCCCAGATGTGGAGTTATTGGGCGTGATTTTGCCGATATAAGGAATACCGGATCGGGAATCCACGTATTTTTAAATCCTTTATATTAAGTTCACTTGCTTGCTTGCTTGCGCGCTTACAACCGTGCAAATATTTTCGGTCGTTTTTTAACCCACTTCCCGTGATCCAATCGAGCTGACATTTTGCACACAGACTCGTTGTGCGTGACAATTTATTTTCGTGAAAAATTTTTTCCAAAATTTTCCACTTTTTAGATCCAGCATCATCGGGCAATTCGCCAGAATGGTGAGAGGCTCTACTCTGGTTCCCGGTCTTATATAGAGCAGCAGCAGGGTGACGTCATCAACGCACTTGCCCCAACTCTGTAAGCCACCCGGGATAGATATATAAAATGTATGATGTTGTGCATTAAAATCTGAATGTTTATTTATCCTGAAGAAATCCAATGAGCTACGAAGCTTCGATTTAAAGCTTTCGTGACTGCAGGGATTCATCTTCTTGGTTCTTTCGGTAAAGTCACGTAGAATGGAAATAATAAAATAATACAAATAAAACATAATAAAATAATTCTCACGACGTTTCGGCCACAACGCAAGCAGCCGTCCTCAGGTGAAGAACAGGTCTGTCGGAAAGACATTCATTCAGACGCTGTCTTTCCGACAAACCTGTTTCTTCACCTGAGGACGGCTGCTTGCGTTGTGGCCGAAACGTCGTGAAAATTATTTTATTATGTTTTATTTTAATTATTTTACTTCTACGTGATGACTTTACCGAAAGAACCAAGAAGAAGAGCTATGAAGCTCTTTCTTTTTCACAGATCTCCAGTAGGGACGGCACGGCGGGGGAGCATTTCAGTCAGCGCAACCCGTAACACCTGGGACTCTCTGCATCAACAGCCTTCCACGTGCACCTAGCCTGGCACAAGCGCCGTGGGGATGATGTTACCTCGCCACTCGTCAGCGAACGGCGGTTGTCTGTTCGTGGTGGTGTGATGATGATGATGGTGACTTTTATTCAGCTGATTATGGTGGTGGTGGTGATGCTGGTGATGGCATTCTAATATGTGGATGTGTTCCGTCGTGCGGGGATTTCTGGGGATTTGGAACAAAGAAAAGATACCATAACCAGAGGGGTTCGGATGGGGGTATTTGTGTCAATGATATTTGTGCCACTTCTTAATTTTATTTTTAAAAAAATTGTTTGCTTCGTAGTAGGGTGGGTTTCGTTTTCTCGGTATGTGTGTGTGTTAGTATATGTGTCAATGTGTCAGTGTGTGTGTTAGTATATGTGTCAATGTGTCAGTGTGTGTGTTAACCTGTCATCTCGGTCATCTCAGTCAGTCGACCTGTGGCACCTGGGTCTGCCCCGCGGGCGTTCGACACTTCATGTGGTGCACATGGCCTGGCACAAGCGTCGTGGTGATGTCACCGCCACTTAGTGGCCAATGGCGGTTGTTGTTGTTGTTGTCAGTGTGCGTGTGTGTGTTGGGGAGCGGTGGGTGCAGCAGTTAGCGCTACGCTGCGCTATGAATCCGTCGGCACGAGTTCGATTCTCGCTCACGGCCAACACCGGTGACGATTATCTGAACCGGTCCTGGACCTCCCCTAGGTCGACTCAGCCTCAAATGAGTACCTGGTACGGTGTGATAAAATCATGGCCTCCTCTAGGTCGACTCAGCCTCAAATGAGTACCTGGTGCGGTGTGTAAACATCGCCACTGGGGAGACAAAGGCAGCCGGGCGTGGTGCTGGCCACCCACCCCCCTCGTGTGCCGTGCCGGCCTTCACAGGTGCTCGCTAACAGCACTTGCCCCAGCAGTCTGCTGAAAACGACACGGGTGGATTTTTGTCTTGTTGTTTTGTGATGGCCTTGCAATATATATCGGGGCTGGTGATGTTAAACCGTCGCGACAGGTCGATGTCTTCAGGTCAATTATGCCGGAGTTTGTTATTATTATTATGGATATTAAATTGAATGTCAGGTTGCTATCAGTCCGCGCGTGCCCTTGCGTGTAGTGTTTGAAAGCACATTGAGCAATTCCTCCCCAGCGAGTTATGAAGTAACCAAAAACACATTCCTGCGGAGGGAGCTGGTAGGAACGTTGGGTTGCTCGGTCAATGGCCAGGGTCAACGGCGGGCGTGGTGTATTCCGCAAATATGCCCGACTGTGAGGGCGGGCACAAGCCGGCGTGAGTAGGTTAAACGTTGAGTTTTATAAGGGCACCACGGGGTGAGCAGCTCCTCCCCACCCAGCCCCACCCCTCCCACCCCCCAGCCAGCCGTCCATAAATGACGTCACGCACCTAGTGGGGGGGTGGTCAGACATTTGTGACGATGTGTGACGAGGGGGGTGGGGTTCGAGAAATGTGACGTCACATCAAAATGCGTAACTTTAAATCAATATTAGACAACACGTTTCTACTTAATTAAATAGACTTTCTAATACATGTTTTGTCTCCTCCAACATCAGAGTGCAGCGCCACATTAAATACGCACTACAATGACAATAGTTTAAAGCGATTTGAAGCAGGTTTTATATTTTTTTTGGGGGGGGTGGCAGAGCTTTGTGACGTCATATTTAAGAGGGGGTCTGACTTTTTGTGACGCCGTGTGACGAGGGGGGGGGGGTCAAAAATCGTCCAAAATCGCATGACGTCATTTATGGACGGCCCCATAGTATAAGCACACACACGATGTACACACACACGGCGTGTGTTTGTGGGTCTCTGTGTGAGTCTATGGGGCTCTGTGTGAGTCTGGGTCTCTGTGTGAGTCTATGGGTCTCTGTGTGAGTCTATGGGTCTCTGTGTGAGTCTATGGGTCTCTGTGTGAGTCTATGGGTCTCTGTGTGAGTCTATGGGGCTCTGTGTAAGTCTATGGGTATCTGTTTGAGTATGTGGGTCTCTGTGTGAGTCTATGGGTCTCTGTGTGAGTCTGTGGGTCTCTGTGTGAGTCTGTGGGTCTCTGTGTGAGGCTGTGGGTCTCTGTGTGAGTCTTTGGGTCTCTGTGTGAGTCTGTGGGTCTCTGTGTGAGTCTGTGGGTTCTCTGTGTGAGGCTGTGGGTCTCTGTGTGAGTCTTTGGGTCTCTGTGTGAGTCTATGGGGCTCTGTGTGAGTCTGGGTCTCTGTGTGAGTCTGTGGGTCTCTGTGTGAGTCTATGGGTCTCTGTGTGAGTCTATGGGTCTCTGTGTGAGTCTATGGGTCTCTGTGTCTATGACCGTCACCGTCATTGCTCGATTGCTCAGCCAAAAGCCACTTGCTGCTGCGAGGATGACGGTCGGAGTGCTATCAGCACTTGCCCCCAACAAGTCTGTTGAAGGCTATCCGGTGGAGCTTCGTCTTTGGGGGGGGGGGGGGTCACGGGGAGGTAACCGCCCCCCCACTCACAGACGCGCGACCTTTGACCTTTCGCTTTCTCGTTACATTTGTTTGCAAACCCTCGCGTCTTCCAATGATTTGTGTTGCTGCTGTTGTTGTTACGGTTTTAGCATTCATGAATTAATTTATTTCCACATTTCACCCACCCACCACCCCCCACCACCACCCACTACCCACCCACCTCCACCACCCACCACCCACCACCACCACTCACCACCACCCACCACCACCCACCACCACCCACCACCAACCCCACCACCCCACCATCACCACCACCCACCACCACCACCACCCCCCACCACCCACCGCCCACCACCACCCCACCACCCACCACCACCCCCCACCACCCACCACCCACACCACCCACCACCACCCACCACCACCACCCACCACCACCCACCCACCACCCACCATCACCACCCACCCACCCCTCCTGCAAACCAGGCGAGGTAGTTAACACCTAGCCACCACTCAACCAGGAATGTTGAAAGCTGGGCACTTGGCAAACACGCTCCCGATAGCCAGCGACTTTACCCCTTATCCGCAGTTCAACTCTCCCATTGGATGCGATGCTGCTGCTGCTGGGTTAAATCTCGGTCGAGCGGGAGGTGGGGGGGAGGTGACACCCTCCCCCACCCCCTCCCGTGTTTGTGTTGATGGAGATGGCTCGTCTAGCGAACACCATCGCGGTCACATCCGGCAGTCGGTTCGCAGGGGGGTGGGGGGGTGGATTGGGGGGGGTGGGGGAGATGGGGGGGTGGGGGGTTTGGGTGGGTGGGGTGGATTGGGGGGGAATGGGGGGTGGTTGTTGGGGGGGTGGTTTGGGGTGTGTGCGGGGTAGATTGGGGGGGATGGGGGGGGGGTGGTTTGGGGGGTGGGGGGGGGTGGTTGTGTGGGGGGTGGTTTGGGGGGTGGGGGGGTGGTTGTGTAGGGGGGTGGTTTGGGGGGTGGGGGTGGTTTGGGGGGGGTGGGGTGGATTGGGGGGAATGGGGGGTGTGGGGGGTGGTTTGGGGGGAGGTGGGGGGTCGATGGGGGGGGGGATTCATCTCTCACCGGAGGGGTTCGCCCCCCCCCCCCTGCCCCCCCTCCCCTCCCCCTCTCCCACCCTCCACCGCCTCTCCCCACCTCCTTCCTCACCTCCCATCCTCCCCCCCACCGCTTCCTTATCCATAAAATCCATTTAAAAAAAAACACGTAAAAGACAAAGATGTTCCGTATAGCCTTCGACAGACTTTTGGGGGCAAGTGCTGCTACTCGAGCTGCCCACCCTCTGACGGCTGTCAAGGGAACACGTGAGGGTGGTGGGTAGGTGGGTGGCCAGCATCCACGCCCGACCGACCGCCTTTGTCTCCAGCAAGTGGCGACGCTTTTACGACACACCGCACAATGCATACACGTTTGAGGCTGAGTCGACCTAGGGGGAGGCCGGGTTCGTAGCAAAACAAAGAGGAAGGTGGAGTGAGAGAATCGGACGCGGGAGACGAAGCGCTGCACGGCAACGAAGGAATGTGCCCGTCTGGGTCGTCCCGGGTTCTCAGCGCTCTGCGCGTTGTTATCGCACCGTTGTCCGACGGTTTGCGTCGGAGAGCTTCCGCCTAGATGCCGAATGAGGCTCCCCCGGCGCCGATGGAACCGTGAACGTCGGAACATTGTGCCGGACAATGACAACAACAACAACGACGACAACAACGACGACAACAACAACAACGACAACAACATCAACAACGAATGCACGCGGCTGCGACACGTTGGGAGAGGTCGTGCAGAGCGAAACATAGATCCATAACAGAAGGTTCTAATCCTTTATGACACTAACACAGGAGGTGTAAAGACGTTCAAAACGCCAACATAGATCCATAACAGAAGGTTCTAATCCTTTATGACACTAACACAGGAGGTGTAAAGATGTACAAACATAAACATAGATCCATAACAGAAGGTTCTAATCCTTTATGACACTAACACAGGAGGTGTAAAGATGTACAAACATAAACATAAATCCATAACAGAAGGTTCTAATCCTTTCTGATAATAACACAGGAGGTGTAAAAGATGTACAAACATAAACATAGATCCATAACAGAAGGTTCTAATCCTTTATGACACTAACACAGGAGGTGTAAAGATGTACAAACATAAACATAAATCCATAACAGAAGGTTCTAATCCTTTCTGATAATAACACAGGAGGTGTTACGACGTTCAACACGCCAACATAGATCCATAACAGAAGGTTCTAATCCTTTCTCACAATATCACAGGAGGTGTTAAATTGTTCAAAAACACCAACATAGATCCACAACAGAAGGTTCTAATCCTCTCTGACAATAACACAGGAGGTGTTAAGACGTTCAAAACCGCCAACATAGATCCA